>NC_059269.1:2184562-2199136 GCF_017591435.1 Portunus trituberculatus | reverse complement strand
GACACGGAGGTTAGGCCAAAATGAAATAGCCGAGATGTTTAGGGGTGTGAGGGGAAGGTAATTAGAGGATGAAGAATAGCAGAAAGTGTGTGTAGTAAAACGGTATTTGGAGTGAGACGAACGAAATGACAAAGGAGTAAGGAGATGAATAGAGGGAATGGCCTGTGGAGGAAAGATATTGAGCAGTGTTTTGAAGGACTTAGATGCTACAGGTAAAGAAGATAGAGGAATAGCGGTGGATGTTTTTTGTGTTATTTGAAAGATTTGGTTGGCAAAATAACAAGAAACAAGAGATAGGCAAAATAGTAAGTAAGTAAGCGCTAATGGCAGAGAGATTCATAGAGGGTAGTATTTGCCAGATTGCTACCAGGAAAAAGGTAAGAAACAAGGCAGAGTAATGTCACAAAAAACATAAAGCACAATATTTACTGAATTGAATAAGAAGACATGTTTTAGAAATGCAAGTTTAAGCATTACGATTATGGCAAAATAGTAATATTATAGTTAAGATATACTTAAGATAATTGTAAGGCACAACAATAAAAAAAAACTGAAAAAAAAGTATGGAAGAGTATTCTAAATTAAATGAACTCATATATATAAAAAAAAGATGAATAACTGGAGTGAACTAAAGAATGTGAAGGTGAAGTAGTGTAAGACCAAATCGCTGCTTCGGGGTGGTGATGGTCGTGGTGGGGGACTGAAGCCGGCACTGCCGTGCTCATCCACAAGCTAAAATGAAACCTGCCCTCACCCTCTTATTTTCTTTGTGAGTTGCCACAAACGGATTATTAGTGGCTGCCGTTTTTCTCTCACGTGAACTACACGTGAGGTTAGACCAGATTAGTTACCTTTGACTCCAGCAGCAGGTGTGGTCTTCTTACCTGCCTTTCCCTCTTTTGTACACTCCTTGTGCTAACTCTTCCTCCTTCCACATTCACTCCCCTTATGGAAAAAGAATATTTGTATTATTATCATTAGCGTTATTCACTTTCTTAGTATTTTAAACTTTTCTTTTTCTCTCTCTCTCTCTCTCTCTCTCTCTCTCTCTCTCTCTCTCTCTCTTTTTTTTTTTTTTTATTTAAACAAAACTTAATACAAAGGAACATGTACCCAAAGGCGCACTGTCGTGTGCTACCTATTCTAAGGGTACTACAATCTATTTCTCTACAATATTTACAAGACTTAAAAATAGATAATATACAAGATGGTCAGCATGCAAATGGAGCACTATTCGTTTCACTTCACTAGCACTATTCACGCACTGCACTACACTGAGTGTCACGTCACAAAGAGTGTCAGAGGAGTTGGCAGTGTCTGTCTCCACTTATGTGCCATCAGTTTGACACTGTGAGTGTTCATCTCCTGGACGTGAGGTACCGCGGCCGTGAACAAGTTCCACATCCTGGAGACGCGTCCTGCGAAGGTGCGTTGATGCTGACACCCGTGGGATCGCGGCACCTCTACGGCGTCACCACCATTGAGCACCGTTCTCGTGCTCCGTGCGGTGACTCTTAGAGGATGACGCAGCCCTGCCAGATGTGGCACTCTTTGCACCTGTGCCTTATGGAACACTACGATCGCCGCCACGTCTCTGCGGTGTTCCAGTGAATCAAGGGACGCTCAGGCTCTGGGTGAGGTGGTAGTGCAGCATCTACTAGCCGTATGGCGCGGCGTTGGATGCTGTCCAGTCTCCTTCTGTGTGTGGCGGCACAGGACATCCAGGAGAGAGCTGCGTATTCAAGGTGGGGCCGCACCTGTGCCTTGTACAGCAGCAGTCTCCCTTCCTGTCGAGGAAACTGGCGATCCTTCTGAGAGCGGAGATCCTGTGAGAGGCTTTCTTGGCAATGGTTTTGACATGCCTGTCAAACCTCAGCCCTCGATCCACCTCCACTCCAAGTATCTTGACGTCATCTTGGAGTGGGAGAGCAGCAGCGCCAAAAGACAACTTTCCTGCCATTGCTGCCGTGGCGGCTGGGGACCGAGAGACAACCATTGCTTGTGTCTTCTCCGGCGCGAATGTCACTTGCCAGCGAGCACCCCACTCCTTTATCACTCGTAGCTGCTGATTGATGGCCTCAGCAGCCCGCCCACTGTCCTGGCGTGGATAGGTATAGGAGAGGGTGCAGTCATCAGCATAGGCCATGACTCCTGGCAGTAGCTGGAGAAGATCATCCACGTAGATATTCCACAGGAGTGGGCCAAGAATTGAACCCTGTGGCACTGATGCCTCCACAGGCAGGGACTCAGATGTTTGCCCGTTGACAACCACCTTGAGGCTTCTGTCCTGCAGGTAATTTCCCAAGAGTCGTAGCAAGCCACCCTGGATGCCTTTAGCACGAAGCTTTTCTAGTAATCCGTTGTGCCATACTTTATCAAAAGCTCCTGCTATGTCCAAAGCAACCACTATAGTGTCCTTGCCGTCGTCGAGGGCGTCCTGCCAATGCTCTCTCTCTCTCTCTCTCTCTCTCTCTCTCTCTCTCTCTCTCTCTGAGTACTTAGATTGTCTCACACCTTTAGTAAACAGTGTCCCTCAGTTAAACTATCTCCCAAATGGAATAACATCAAAAGAGAAGTGATAGGACAGCCCAGTATAAACCACCAAAGAAATAACAAAGCACACGCCTTTGCTAACAATGCTAATCCTTTTTTGAAAACCTTTCACACACGTAGTCATGCTATGCTTCATCCCACAATCGCACAGTAACAGGAGATAGGGAGCCACACATTAATACACGAGCATTTAATGGTAGAGGCGCGAGGGTGAGAAAAGGCTGCTACAACTGCGGCGAGTTAACCATCGCCAGACACAGTGCCGTTTTGACTACAAACTGAGATGTCAATCTTGCAGACAGCTAGGACATAAGAGTCGCCTGTGTGATCTGTATAACACGTACTAGGTAATTGGCAACGAAGATGATGCCGATACTTTTGACCTTGCAAAATTAAAGGATTTTATTACCATAGAGCATGTTAATGTACAAAGCATACTAGGAAACAAGGTAGAATTGGAATTGTTAATGAAAGAGAGAGATCCTGACGTCCTTTGTGTTAGTGAGACTTGGCTTCTCCCAGAAACTCCTGATAAGTTTGTTAATTTTGATAATTATAGTATCTTTAGATGTGACAAAGGACGTGGTGGCGGAGTATGCATATTTATAAGGAAAACTTTTAATGTAACTCCTTTACATATACACTTAGACAGACCCACAGGTGTGGAAGATGTGTGGGTAACATTACAATGCAGGAAATTGCCTTATATTATAGTAGGAAGTTTGTATCGTCACCCGAAGGCACTTACTGAAACTTTTTATTACGTAGGAGAAATTTTGAAGCATTTGTTGCTGACCAAGAAGAACTTTTAAGTATTAGGTGATTTTAACGATGACTTTTTATCCTCTAACTGTAATCTTAAGATAATTTTAGCCAATACTAGACTATAGGTCACTAGAACGACGAGTCGCTGTGCCACTCTCCTCGATGTTATTATTACTAACAAACGAGAAACAATTATTTCTTCTGATGTTGAACCTTGTCCAATAGCCGATCACGACTTAATAACTGTTGCTGTAAACTTACGTCAACCCAAACGTGCCCCCGCCGCCACGAAAACTGCTCGCTGTCTGGCTGACTACTCTCCCGATGTCTTTTGTGTTATGTTAAGTCAAGAAAGTACTGCATTAGTATTTAACACTGACAATATAAACAAACAAGTGAACATTTTTACAGACATCTTTCATTGTTGTTTAAACACATGTGCTCCATTTAAGACTAAAAAAGTCAGAAGACCATATGCACCCTGGATGACTGATGACATCAGATCAGCGATTACAGAAAGAAATAACGCACAAGCACTTTTAAAACAACATCGTAACAACCTCACTCTACAAACTCAATATAAAGATCTCAAAACAAAGGTCAAATAGATGATACATGCAGCCCGCAGATGCCACCACAGTAATCCTCACAATGAAAAAACTTAAGAGCACCAGTTCATGTGGATCAGACGAGAGATTCCATATTCATTGTTAAGAGTTGCCTTACCTGTTATTGCACCGTACCTAACATGCATTATAAACACTTGTATCGTCACCGGAGTCTTTACCACTGCTTGGAAGCATTCTCTTGTCACTCCTATTCATAAAAATGGAGCATCTGATGATCTGGGCAACTACCGACCTATTTCATGATTATCTGTTCTATCTAAAATACTTGAAAAGGTGATAGCCACTCAATTGGTAAACTTTTTAGAGTCTAATAAATTGCTAAACGCCACACAACATGGATTCAGACCTAATTTATCAACCATCACGACTTTAACTAAAATTACAAATAAAATCTATGAAAACATGGACAATAAGAAAATATTCTTACTGACCTTGTGTGCCTTGTCTAAGGCGTTCGACAGTGTCAGCCATGATATTTTGTTAAAAAAGATGCACAATATGGGAATTGACTCATTCTTTTTTAAACAATATTTCCACAGAACGCAATCTGTTCGCATTGGAGACAGCTTATCATCAACGTTAAATGTAAATTTCGGTGTTTCCCAGGGATCTATCCTACGCCCAATACTGCTCACAATATATGTAAATGATCTTGCAATCTGCAATTGAAAACTTGCCTAAATTGATAAGAAAGGTATTTCAATAAAAATGGTTTACTACTAAACATGAATAAAACTCAGTGTATGTTCATTGGCAGCAGAACTTTACTTTCTAGAATGCTTAGTGACACTATAATACACGCTGGTGACACATCTGACTCCTTAAAGAACTTGATAAACACATGCTGTTCGACACACACATAACAGAAATGACTAAGAAAGCCTTTGGCATTTTGATGTTCATCAATAGAATAAAAGAGTTTTTCAGTAGTAAGGACAGAAAAATTGTTATTCAAACACTTGTTCTGAGTCTTTTGAATTATGGCATGATGATATGGGGTACTACAAATAAGTCACAGATAAAAAGAGTCCAGAAATTGTATAATTTCTCTGCTAAAGTGGCTGTGGGAGGAAGATCCCCTATCCTAGAGGAACTAAAATGGCTAAACATAACCAAAAGAATTCAACATGAACATTGTATATTCATGCACAACATAGTATCACATAAATATCCTAACTGGTTATTCAACATCCCTACGGTGAACCAAATTAATCAGAAAAACACGAGGCAGCAAAATAATCTCTATACACCAGGAGCTAACACTGACTACGGCCAGAAATCAATTTTGATCAAAGGGCCACGAATATGGAACGCCTTGCCTCAAGAAGTTAAAGATATAACAAATGTCCACACATTTAGAAGAAGCCTCAGGGATCACATGCTGCACCATCATCTTCCTCTTGCATTCTAATATCTGTTTATCTTCTTTCTTATACTTATTTTTTTATTTTATAGTTTTACTTATTAGTTTTTATGTCCTTCCCGTAAATTTATTGCTTTAGAATTTTGATTTACTGTTTTTAATCTCTTTCTTTGAGTTTTTACTACTTCAAGTTTTAATCTTGTATTTGTTTCACTTCTTATGTGTAAACTTTACCACTCATGTGAACTTGACTCATTATTCTTTTGTAGCCCTATCGCTGAATTTATTATATACATGTGAGAAAAACCATTGTAATAATGAAATATGGCAATAAATTCTAAATTATAATTCTCTCTCTCTCTCTCTCTCTCTCTCTCTCTCTCTCTCTCTCTCTCTCTCTCTCTCTCTCTCTCTCTCTCTCTCTCTCTCTCTTACCTTATCTTCTCATTATCATTCTTATTTCTTTTTTATTTCTTCGTTTTAAAAAGTTAGCATTATCTTTTCCATTTTTATTATATTCCTTGCTTTAATGGCTTCTTGTAACGACTAACACAAAATTCATTCTTCCTTGTTCTCCTTTTCAATTTCTTGCGTCATTATCATTACTCCTAATTACTGCCATCATCATCATCATCATCATCATCATCATTATCATTATCATTACTATTTTACTGCCCTCCATCTTTTCTTCTCTCTTTATTTTTTTTTCTTCCTCCTGGTTCATCTTTCTTCCATTTATTCTCCCTTTCCCCCTTCCCCTCTTATTTTTTTCCCTTCTCCCCCGTTCTCTTCCATCTTCTCCTGTCTGTCATTTCTCTCTTCTTGCCATTATTTTTTTCCTTATTTCTCCTTCCTCTGATTTTCCTGTCTTTCATTCCTCCGCCTTTCTTCCTTTCTTTCTCTTCCCTTCTCTCTCTCATTCCTTCCACCTTTCTTCCTATCATTCTGTCATTTTCTTTTTCCCTTCTTCTTTATCTTCCCTATACTTCACTCGTTTTTCATTCCTCCCTTTCTCTTCCTGTTTTCCTCATCTCTTCTCCTGCCTCCTCTTCCTATTGTCTTAGCTTTCCCTCCTCTTCTCATCCTTTTCATCTTGCCTCTCTTTTCCTCCTTCTCTTCTCTTTCTCCCTTCTCCTCCTTCTTCACCGTCCCTCTCTTTCATTCCTTATCTTTCTTCTTGTTCCTCCTCCTCCTCCTCCTCCTCGTTAACATGCAGAGAAACCAACCCTCCAGACACCTTCATTACCGGCACAGCAACATAACCACACAAAAGGAGGGAGGAAGGGAGGGAGGGAGGGAAAATAAGGGAGGAAAGAAGGAAAAGGTACAGGAGAGGGAGGAATAGGTCATGGAGGGGAAAAAATGAAGGATAGGTTGGAGAAAAGGAAGAGGAGAGAGAGAGAGAGAGAGAGAGAGAGAGAGAGAGAGAGAGAGAGAGAGAGAGAGAGAGAGAGAGAGAGAGAGAGAGAGAGAGAGAGAGAGAGAGAGAGAGAGAGAGAGAGAGAGAGAGAGAGAGAGAGAGAGAGAGAGAGAGAGAGAGAGAGAGAGAGAGAGAGAGAGAGAGAGAGAGAGAGACCTGAAAGCAGAAAAGGGAAAAGGATAGAAGCACGTCATGTAAAATAGGTCTACGAAGTAAGGGTAAAGGATTGCGGTGACTTGACGTAACTGTGTCGCCTCTCACAGAACGTGCTCAAGGTATAGGAAGGAAGGAAAGGGCGTTGCTGTCTGTGGGGCGCCTGGTTGTGTTGGTGAAGGTGTTTTGGGTGTAGTTGTGTAGGTTTGATTGGTTTTGTTGTTCTTGTTGCTATTGGTAGTGGTGTTAGTGCTGGTGGTGATGGTTGTAGTAGTAATAGGTATAAGAGGTGAGTAGGAGGAAGAATTAAGGAAAAAAAAGGAACAACATGAGAAAGTAAAAGTAGAATACAAAGAATGCAAATAGAGAGTAAGAAAATAGAAAGTAAAGTCACTTGTGGCAGGGGCGTGGTGTGAAAGAGGCCTTAGTGTTCTTATGTCAGGTTGATGATGTGTTAGAAGACGCACAAGAGTTCATTGAGCTTCCATGATTCAACAGCCAAGAATGTGTTCCAGTCAAACTCCTTGTCTAGCTTCTGGTGTTCAATGATGGAATCATATTCAAAAATGAGTGATCTGGCAGTTCGAGTTCTTTTGCCTTTTGCTTCAACCTACCTGTGAAAGTGGGTTTTCTTCATTACTTGCAATAAAAACAAAATCAAGGAACAAGCTGTCTGTGGAAGATGACTTGAGGTGTGCACTGGCTGCCACTGAGCCAAGGATTCATGAGCTGGTTGCTCAAAACAACCACAAAAGTCCCATTGAGAAATATAAAGTGACATACTTTTCGCAACCAATGAAAAGTTTCATTCACTGCTGTTTTGTGATTTTTGTTGTATTCATACAGTTTTTGTGATTCTTTTTATTCATACATGTGCTTGCAAGCTCAAAAAAGGGCAAATATTATAAAGATAGTTTTGCACACAATACCTACAACTATAACAACATTAACATAACATTTTTCCTATGTGTTTTACTTAAATCAAAAAGTGCTGAACGGAATGTTTTCTGATTTCATATAAATAGGCCTACATCTTAATCAGCATAACAATGGAAGGCATTTTACATTAATATATTCATTTCTTGCAGAAAAATCTTTTATTAATTTTCTTGGCTTAACCTATTTCGTTGTAGGGGGTCCACAGGTGAAACAATGACTGGAAAAGGGGGAACGGGACAAATAAGGTTGGGAACCGCTGCTCTAGACCACCTCCTGCCAGTCTCATAATGCTGCCCCTCCCTCTACACCACCTCCTGATACTCTCATAATGCTGTCTCTCCCTCTAGACCTCCTCCTGCCAGCCTCATAACGCTGTCCCTCCATCTAGACCTCCTCCTGCCAGCCTCATAACGCTCTCCCTCCCTCTACACCAGTGGTTCTTAACCTGGGGTACCTGTACCCCCAAGGGGTACGAAACCTTTAACCTAGGGGTACGAGACATGGTAGCCAGTGCAATGGTACCGTATATTTACCATGACAAAGCAAAACATATTTTCCTAATTTTCCTCTTACTATAATTGTCTCAATTTTTCAAGTTAGTATTAATGTGTTGGTGTATTATGTAGTATTACTCATAATTACTGTTATAACATGCATTCATTGAATCCTACTAATTGACACTTCATTTGAAATAAAAAAATAAAAAAGTGCCTTTGTTCAGTAATTAAAAAATCTAATAATTTATCAGCGAGGTTTTTATCACTAACCCTTTTCATATGTTTCTGTAGTGTTTATATTGGAGGGGGTACGAGAAATTTTTCTGAGATATCAAGGGGTACGGGCACTGATAAAGGTTAAGAACCACTGCTCTACACCAACTCTCTCCCGGAACAGGATGTTTTGGTGCCGTCGTTTTGGCGCAGACGCTTTGGCGCCGCCGTTTTGGCGATAAGCTATTTTGGCGCTCGTTATTTTGGCGCTAACTCATTTGGCGCCAAAAAAAATAATGTAAAAAAAGAAAAAAATTGAAATAAAATAAAATAAAAAATCTTTTTAAAGGCCATGATTAATATAAAAGTGTCTCGTTTTGTGATAATCTCGTTTGAAAATTGTTACGATATTCAAGTGTCTCGTTTAGTAATCATCTCATTTTACCAGAGTCTCGTATGATGTGTTGTTACAATATTCAAGTGTTTCTTTTAGTGATTCTCTCATTCTACCAAGGTTTCGTCGGATTTCATTAATGAAATGATATCCCAGTTGTCTCTTTACACTACTGGAAAATGCTTCTCTTTATATTTTGTTGTACAGCCCATACCGGAAATAGCCGAAAACATTTTAAGTAAAAGAGACAAGCCAAAGTTTTCACATAACAGATATATATATATATATATATATATATATATATATATATATATATATATATATATATATATATATATATATATATATATATATATATATATATATATATATAAGATAAGATAAGATAAGATAAGATAAGATGCTTTATTCGTCAAATTGTTTTACAAATGTAATACAAAATGAAATTCATTTTGGCATTAGAGCTTCTTAGTAGTTGTATACACATTAAAAGATAGATAAAACCAGAGAAACAGGAAACATAAAATATTAACAAGATACATTACATAGGTTATTTTGTATAAAATGTAACATTGTTATAATATACATGTGATATCAAGTTGTCACCATCCCTATCATGAATCATCACCTACAGTTATCATGACAACTTAAAGCTAGAAGTTATAGTGATGATAGATGATTGAAAAGCAGAGTGCTTTTAGGTACAAATGACTTTCTGTATCTATCAGTACGCATCATGGGCAGTGCTAACCTTCTTCCAGATTTAAGATGTGTGTAACAATTATGTAGCGGATGGGTTACATCTTTCATCATTCTGTCTACTTGTTTCATTGTACCTATTTGATAAAGCTTATCTAATGATGTGGTCTCTGCACCTATTTTTTTTGCTTTTTTAACAATCCTTCCCAACTTCTTTTTATCTTTGCAAGTAAGTTTTCCATACCAGGCAGTGATTGAAAAGTTTAAAACTGATTCTAAAATTGATTTGTAAAATAGGCTAATGACCATTTTATCTACATGTAGGTTACACAAGATACGTACAAAGTGTACTCTTTGGTTACATTTCCTTGACACCATATCTGTATTGACACTTCCCTTCAACTGGTCATCAATCATAAAGCCCAAATATTTATACTGATTAACTCTTTCTACGTTTTCTTCTTCAATTGTTAATAGGTCTGGTACGTGTTTATTTTAGTTCTAAAATCAAATATCATCTCTTTCGTTTTCTTTACATTAAGCTCCAAAAAATTTTGTTTACTCCAGTCAACGAATTTTTTAACTTGAGATAGATAACCTTCATAATTATCATTTACAATTTTTCCTAAGATAACTGTATCGTCAGCATATTTTATAATAGTACAATCATCAATTTCACTTCTACAATCATCTGTATACAAGGTGAAAAGAACTGGGGACAATACACAACCTTGGGGGGCTCCTGTGTTGGTGACTATCACATTAGACTTAACATTATTTACATTGGTATATTGCAGTCTCTGGGTTAAAAGCTAAAATCCATCTTAAAATATTTCTATTTACACCCATTTCTAGCATTTTATTGAGCAAAATATGAGGTTGCATTGTATTAAATGCTGAACTAAAATCGATGTACAGTGCTCTAAATTGTGATTTGGGCTTGTCTAAATGCTTATTAATATCATTTAATAGTACAAGTGTTGCATCCTGTACACTTCTATTGTTACAGTAAGCAAATTGCATAGGGTCTTTTAAATTATTTGTTTTTCCACAGATATAGTTTTTCACAATGCTTTCTAAACATTTCATAATATTAGATGTTAGTACTACAGGTCTGAAGTCTTTGTGATCTTTTGGGTAGTTAGTTTTTGCAATAGGTTTCACTTCAGATTCTTTCCATTTATAAGGCACCACTTCCTGATCCAGCGAGTCCTGAAATAATGTGGTCAGTACGGGTGTCAGTTGTTTTGCACAGCATTTTAGTGCCCTAGCAGGTATCCCGTCTGGCCCTGTGGCTTTACCTGCCCGTATATTCTGCAGGGATTTCTGCACGTCTTCTTGCCTAATTATAATTCTTTCATCATTGTTAGACTGAATTTCTGTCATTACCTCATTACACGCATCACTGAAATTATGTCTTTCAAATCTAGCAAAGAACGCGTTCATTTCATTTATATATGTATTGATATTTTCCGGTTCAGGCACACTCTGTTTCTTCTTGTGCCCGCACAGGGTTTTAAGTCCTTTCCAAGCGTCTTTTACTCTATTTGTTTTAAACAAGCCTTCAACTTTTTCTTTGTATATTCTTTTAGATTCAGTAATTTTCTTATCAATGTTTCTTTGCAATGTTCTTCTTTCAACATCATCTCCATTTCGCATAAGTCTGTGTTTTTCATTTAGCATTGATTTTAGTTTTTATTAATCCATGGTTTATTGTATATATATATATATATATATATATATATATATATATATATATATATATATATATATATATATATATATATACGTGTTTGACAAATGTAGCAAAAACGACTCTTCTCTCAAGTTTTGGAGATGCGAATTAGAAAACGAGTGTAAAGGGCGTATTCACACTAAAAACTAGGCGGTAGTAAAAGAAGTAAATATACATTCACACGGTGCGTCAGCAGTAAATGTTGAAGTTGGTGAAATTAAAACAAGTGTAAAACGTAAAGCTGAGGAAACTTTAGAAGTGCCGTCATCAGTTGTTAATGCTTGCATTGAAAATAGTTCTCAAGCTGCTCTGGCAGCATTGCCCACTTCAGATGCCATGAAAAAAATTGTTCGATGAAAACCAAATCAATTATATTCTGTTCCCTCAAATGCTCTCAGTTTAAGTGAATTAGAAATAGCGGATGTGTACAAACTTTATCTTACGCACGGTGGTCAGTCTGAAGACTTTTTACTTGGAGATAGCTGTGAAAAACACGACAGAATATTAATATTTGGTAAATATTTTACGTGATTCTGATGTGTGGTTCGCGGATGGAACTTTTAAGATGTTTTCTCCATTGTTTTCTCAGGTTCACGTTATTATGGCAAGAAAGCATGAGGGAGTTCTTCCTGTACTGTACGTTTTATTACCTAATAAGCGTCGAGCAACAACCGTGAAAATGTTTCAAATGATAACTGATTTGTCTGCAGACTTGCAACCAAAGGGAATTTATTGTGATTATGAACAAGCAGCTTTTTCTGCAATGAAAGAATGTTTTTCGGAGGTGGAGTTGAAAGGCTGTTTCTTTCATTTTGCACATAATATTCATAAGCATCTGAAACATCTTGGGCTACAACATTTGTATAATAATGATCTTGACTTCGCTGTAAAAGCTAAAATGATCGTTGCTTTATCTTTTGTAGCTGTTTCTCACATGGGTGTTTACATCGATGCTTTCTCGGAATACTTACCTGATGAACTTCAGCCGTTAATGAACTGGGTCGAAGATAATTATGTAGGGAGACCACTGAGAAGAGGAAATGGGCGACGTTCACCACTTTTTCCTACAAAAATGTGGAATATGTCTAGTCGAACCATATCAGGTGAGGACAGAACAAACAATCATGCCGAAGCTACGCACAGGAAAATCTATGCAGAACTAGGAATGAATCATCCACTTATATGGAAATTCATCGATGGAATAAAGAGAATTCAGAGAGAAAGCGATTTGTATTATGAACAACTAATTGCTGGAAATGCTCCAGCTCGAAAACGTCTGAAATACGTTAGGATTGATGAACGCATTTTAAGTATAGCACAGCAGTTTGATTCACGGGAGCCACTACAATATTGACGTGGTTTGGCATAGAACTATGAAATGCATTAAATTATTGGTGAAATTATTTCATTTTAATGTTTTTTTTATTGTAATATTTTAGTAAATGTATTGATAAAATTACTTCAATATATAAAATTGTCAATGGAGATAGTTTTTTCTTTTCATAAAACTCCTTAAAACATATAAATAAGACGGTTTAACATTTATTGTGTAGAAAATTATTTTGCTAGCAGTTTTGAGTTTTGGTGCATAAAATGCTGAAAAAAAAAATAACACATTTTTTACATATATTAGTTCCTTAAACAAATCGTGTTTATATACGCGATTTGCTTGCATTTCTGTGTTTTGGTGCAGAAAAGCTAAAGTCTACTTTAGTAGACTTTATTTCTGCTTTTATTTTTTTTTTCTATCTTAGCTTCTTTTCATCAGTTTTATCGGTTTTAGGGACAATGAGTTTTCAATTGATAGTTTTTTTTTCAGAAAATAAGATTTTTTAACAAATATAGTGTATGTATATACTTGTTTTGATTGATTTTCTGAGTTTTTTGTGCCAAAAATGCTGTAAACAACAAAAATAACCGATTGTTTTTTTTAGATATATTTCATTTCCTTAAACAAATAGAGTGTATATATGCTTTTTGCCTGCATTTTTGTGCTTCGGTGTACAAAAAGCTAAAAACCCACTAAAATAACACGTGTTTGTTACTTTTATTTCGTTTCTCTATTATTATTACAAAAATTTCAATCGAAATAGGTTTTTTTCAGAAAATCTTAAAACACATAAATAAGACGTTTTAACAAATATAGTGTATATACTTGTTTTCTCTGCTTTTCTCAGTTTTGTTGCATAAAATGCTGTAAACCACAAATTTTATTTACATACTTTACTTCCTTAAACGAATAATGTGTAATTACGCTTTTTACCTGCATTTGGTGCATAAAAAGTTAAAAACCACTAAAATAGCAATTTTTTGTTATTTTTCTTTCATTTCTCTATATTGGATTATTTTCATAAATTTCCTCGTTTTAAAGTGTAACAATGTAAAACGACTTGTATATACAAAATTTTCATAAAACTCCAAAAACATATAAATAATAACTTTTAAAAAATACTGTCTGTATTCTTGTTTTGCCTGCATTTCTGAGTTTTGGTGCGTAAAATTATGGAAAACACCAAAATAACCCATTTTTTTACACTTTTCAGTTCCTTACACAAATAGTGTGTATATGCGCTTTTTCCGTTTTTATCTTTGTGTGTGTGTGTGTGTGTGTGTGTGTGTGTGTGTGTGTGTGTGTGTGTGTGTGTGTGTGTGTGTGTGTGTGTGTGTGTGAGTGTGTTTTCGTGCATAAAAAAAAAGTAGGAAACCACTTAAATAACATATTTTATTGTTTTTAATTTTTTTCGATATTAGCTTGTTTTCATTAATTCTCTCGTTTTGAAGCATAAAGCTTTAAAATTATTTCAATATACAATATATTATATTGAGATATTTTTTTTCTATATAAACATCTTACAAATATATAAAAAAAATGTTTTAGCAAATATTGTATACAAACTAATTTGGCTGCATTTCTGAGTTTCGGTGCATAAAATGCTGGAAAAAAAAGTATCCCATCTTTTTACATATTTAATTTCTTTAAACAAATTTTGTTTATATTCGCCATCTAAATGCATTTCTGTGTTTTAGTATATGAAAAGCTGAAAATCACTAAAATAACACGATTTCTTTCTTTTATTTCATTTCTCTATATTAGCTTATTTTCATTTTCATTAATTTCTCGTTTTAAAAAGTGAAACAATGTAAATTAACTTCAGGATACAATATTTTCAATTAAGTGTTTTTTTTATTTCATAAAACACCTTAAAAACACAAA
>NC_059269.1:2154562-2177062 GCF_017591435.1 Portunus trituberculatus | reverse complement strand
TTTCTCGTTTGTTAGTAATAATAACATCGAGAAGAGTGGCACAGTGACTCGTCGTTCTAGTGGGTTTGTCAATAACTTGACACAGTCTAGTATTGGCTAAAATTGTCTTAAGATTACAGTTAGAGGATAAAAAGTCATCGTTAAAATCACCTAATACATAAAAGTTCTTCTTGGTCAGCAACAACTGCTTCAAAATTTCTCCTACGTAATTAAAAGTTTCAGTAGGTGCCTTCGGGTGACGATACAAACATCCTACTATAATAGATGGCAATTTCCTGCATTGTAATGTTACTCACACATCTTCCACACCTGTGGATCTGTCTAAGTGTATATGTAAAGGAGTTACATTAAAAGTTTTCCTTACAAATATGCATACTCCGCCACCACGTCCTTTGTCACATCTAAAGATACTATAATTATCAAAATTAACAAACTTCTCATGAGTTTCTGGGAGAAGCCAAGTCTCACTAACACAAAGAACGTCAGGATCTCTCTCTTTCATTAACAATTCCAATTCTACCTTGTTTCCTAGTATGCTTTGTGCATTGACATGATCTATGGTAATAAAATCCTTTAATTTTGCAAGGTCAAAAGTATCGGCATCATCTTCGTTGCCAATTACCTAGTACGTGTTATACAGATCACACAGGCGACTCTTATGTCCTAGCTGTCTGCAAGATTGACATCTCAGTTTGTAGTCAAAACAGCAGCAGCAGCAACAACAACAACAACAACAACAACAACAACAACAACAACAACAACAGCAGCACCAGCAACAACAACAGCAACAACAGCAACAACAACAGCAACAGCAACAACAGCACAACACAACAACAACAACAACAACAACAACAACAACAACAACAACAACAACAAACAACAACAACAACAACAACAACAACAACAACAACACAAACAACAACAACAACAACAACAACAACAACAACAACAACAACAACAACAACAACAACAACAACAACAACAACAACAACAACAACAACAACAACAACAACAACAACAACAACAACAACAACAACAACAACAACAACAACAACAACAACAACAACAACAACAACAACAACAACAACAACAACAACAACAACAACAACAACAACAACAACAACAACAACAACAACAACAACAACAACAACAACAACAACAACAACAACAACAACAACAACAACAACAAACAACAACAACAACAACAACAACAACAACAAAACAACAACAACAACAACAACAACAACAACAACAACAACAACAACAACAACAACAACAACAACAACAACAACAACAACAACAACAACAACAAACAACAACAACAACAACAACAACAACAACAACAACAACAACAACAACAACAACAACAACAACAACAACAACAACAACAACAACAACAACAACAACAACAACAACAACAACAACAACAACAACAACAACAACAACAACAACAACAACAACAACAACAACAACAACAACAACAACAACAACAACAACAACAACAACAACAACAACAACAACAACAACAACAACAACAGTGTTACTGGTGGTTGTATTTTGTGTGTAGTAGAGTTAGTAGTTTGTCTTTCTTTTCTCAGTTGGTCCCAGCAACTTGCGTGCAAGAATTAGTTATTCACTTCTTTATGGTGTGGTTCTGGGTGAATAAGATGAGCCTTCTTTTTGTCTTTTATTAACAAAATATATTCTTATAAGGGCAACAACGTTGACGCACGTCCGCGGTAAACTTACTCTCTCAGTCACTATGTTTTTCACTAACTTTCTCTGTATCACCGTCAGTGCTTCTTCCTTGTTTGGCTTAAATCTTTTCGTGTAGCAGGGCTACGTCTGAGTGGAATAGTAGCCAGGGGGAATCTGCCCTCCTAACTGAATAGTTTGTACTGTCTCACCCTATAGTGTCGTCGTCATTAACACAGTAATGACGTAGACCGAAAGTAACTATCCAATCACGGGGCTTCCTAACTATGACATACATTACCACCTACCAATGGGATGTTAAGGCCTAGCGAGCTGAATCAGCGGTAAGCTTTATCGGTGTGAAATAAACCAGACGGTTTTCTTACGACGGGACGTTAGAGCTAGCGGGTGACGAAAATTCCGAGACAGTGACCTTTGACCCTTATTCACGGCTATACATGCCTTCACTCTTGCTTATACAACTAGTTTAGGTCTACCTCTATATATTTATATATATTTTTAAAATGCCTATTACAGGGCTCGGTCAGCTACTGCTTGTCGTCCCGACAAGTCTTCTATATTACAATTGGTGCCTAATTTCTAATACTATCATACATAATCTTATTTTATATTATCTTACATTCATTTATTTCTGATTAAAGTTTCTTGTAT
The DNA here is from genome assembly GCF_017591435.1 of Portunus trituberculatus. NCBI lineage: Eukaryota > Metazoa > Arthropoda > Malacostraca > Decapoda > Portunidae > Portunus > Portunus trituberculatus. The sequence continues at coordinate 2,174,695 of NC_059269.1, read as the reverse complement.
TCTACTGTTATAAGAACATGCATTTTCATTCAATATATCTTAGTTTAATATATATAGTTTAACATATATTATACAATACAATTCTTTCTTTCTAAATTCAATGTATGCAGTATAATTCATATTAATTTTCATTCTATCTTGTCTTTTCTGTCATACTTCCTATTACAGGGTTATGGAATATTCTTTACACAATTAACAATGTCCTCGCACGCTCACAATCACACTTCACGATCGAAAGCCGGTACGTTGCTTCTTGTCTAGTACAGTATAACCTTAAACGCTAATTACACTCGCACAGGTTGACGTGTGGTTTAAGTGTACGAAAAGGAAACATTTTCCATATATATATATATATATATATATATATATATATATATATATATATATATATATATATATATATATATATATATATATATATATATATATATATATATATATATATATATATATATATATATATATATATATATATATATATATATATATATATATATATATATATATATATATATATATATATATATATATATATATATATATATATATATATATATATATATATATATATATATATATATATATATATATATATATACCATGAAAATGAATCCTACAGTAAAGAATAATGCAATTAATATTGTAATTGCTTCATATCTATCCATGATCTAGAAAGACTGAGAATCTTGAACTGTTTCATGTTTTGGTATGTTTTCGCACAATTTGAAGTGACAATTTGCAGAAAATTATTTTTTCAGTAATGGGGTGGCACGCGACGAATATTAAGGACTTTTTAAGTGTGGTTGAAGTGAGTTTGTGATAGACAGTCGTGTTAATGTGACTGTTTCGTATTGGTTAAAGTCAACTCTTGAATTAGTTGTTTTGTGTCATTACTAATTTCTTTTGTTCTCATGTGCAGTTGATCCCAGAGCCTGAAAATATTCAAGGATTCCGTTACATTTGTTATACCTGCGACGAGGGTTTCTACATTGTCCTTTATGTCTAACAAGGTACTATGGTTGTCTTCAGTAACGTCTTGGAGTGCATCAAGTTTTCCTAATGATCCATCTAAGATGTTCATAAAGTGAGTGAAGTCGGCATAAGGACCTACGTACTCGTATATTACTTATATTTAGTCCATTCAAAGCCTTTACTGCTGCGGCTCTTTTGTCACTTATCGATTTCTTAAGCAAGTTATTTTCAATACTTTCACTTTTCTCTCTGATTATGGAAAGTTTCCTGAATACTCAGAGATTGTGTATATATCGTTCTGGTTTCCACTGTTTCCAGGCCCTTGTTTATTTTGCTCAAGTTATCCTGTACGTACGTTACCCTGTCCAAGTGTAGAACTACATTATCTGAGTGATTCCTTTCCGTGTCACATATTTTCTCGATTAATACATCTGGGCAAACTGAGGCTCATGTTGTTACCTACGAAGCTAAAAGAATGCAAGGTTGTTGCATGTCTACCTATTAAACGAATTACAATCAACTCCTAATTCTGACAACATTTCATCAACATATGTATAGAAATCACATTCATATAGTTTTTCTTCGGCATCAATCGTCAGTTTTTCTACCTCTGCGCTATCATCTGATTCCATAATTTTCCAACCAATTTCATTCAATGAATTAATTACTTTCACATTTCTTAGTTGCAGCATTAATGTTTCTGACATGACTCCTCAATTTCTTCCTGTACTCATTTACATTTTCATCTTGTTCTACTCTCTTAGCAGTGTTATAACCTTCTAAGTTTTCTGGAGAATTTTCAGTTACTTTGTCCTTCTTGTTTATTAATCCTGAAGTACTAATTAGACCAGGCGCCAGTTTCAAATCGTTGAAGTGTCGTATGACCACTTCACCATCGTGCAAGTTCTCTAATTGAAATTTATTTCCAGAGGCAGCACATACTACTTTATAGGGCCCTGAGTACTTAGGTGAAAGTTTGTTACTGTTAGCAATTGGTACATGCAATTTAGCCATTACTATGTGTGTCAACTTTGTTGCCCTTATAAGAAATATATTTTGTTAATAAAAGACAAAAATAAAGCTCATCTTATTACATGCCGCACGTACCTACGGCGTTGGGGTTGCCATTTTCCCCAGTGGAAAGTACGTAATAGTAATAACTTAATTCAGCACTTCCCATCGCGGGAATCAATGCGATCTCCTCTTTTTTCATTGTTTCATAGCCTATTAATAAATCACCAGGGAAGACAGATCCTTCCACTACTACAGCTGATGTCATAGCGAAAACACTTTCCTGTTTCTACGGGCACAACTGTTTCCCATAGTCTTCATAATGTCTCCTGTTACTCCCCGTAATTCGTAATTTGTTGGTTCAAGGAGTACTACTCCTGGTACCCTTTCTCTCAAGTGTTTTAAGCTAATAATGTTCACCTGTGCTCCGGTGTCTAGTAAAGTTTTACTTGGTTTTCCAAATACATGTCCTTCAATTACTGAGCCTATTTCTTGATAGGTTTCCATGCTGTTGATAAGTACTAATTGCGTTTCTTTTTCAGAGAATGCATCCGCGCACGGCTGTGCGACAGAACTTTTGTATCTTGGCAACTTTGTGATGGGTTTAGCCTCGTTCTGGTCCTTAGCAGGATTGCTATAGTCAAACCACGCTCTGGAGTCACTTTGGGTGGGGTCGGAAGGGACTTCCCAGCTACAGCGTTGCCAAATCTCTCCCAGTACTACTAGGGCAATTAAAAAGGATTAGAGATCGCCTGACCCTTTTAAGTCTACACCACTCCACCTCTCTCTCTCTCTCTCTCTCTCTCTCTCTCTCTCTCTCTCTCTCTCTCTCTCTCTCTCTCTCTCTGAATAATTTTGTAGAAAAGGGTAAAGAAAACTCCCCAAAAACCTTCTAAATAATATAACATACCTATTCTGCTTTCGACTTATTTTCCACACCACCACTGAGGTATAAGTCAAGGTTCTAGGAAGTAGTTATATACGTTGTATATAAGTTCCTTCTCTCGGCTGTGTATTGGTCCGCCACGATTCGTGACGCTTCCTTCCATCTTGCTGGGTGGGTGGCCAGGTGATGAATGAATGACCCTGACCCACCTTATTCCCCCTGACCTGCCTGACTTCCCAGCAGACCTACCTGACAACCCCGCAAAATAGCGTTGCCACGTGTCGTGCTTTTTATGTATGTATACTAATTGTTATGATCTATATTACAATACTACAGTGCATTCATAACACTACAAACCCTTATTGAATCTAAAAAAGTATTTAATGGGAAATAAAACATAAGAATAATTAGTAAATAGGTGACGAATGACACGAAGTGATGTGTGTTGGGGCTGATTTGGCATAGTGGCGAGCCGGGGATTTACCGCAGCGTCCACACCCAAAGTGACTCCAGAACGTGGTTTGATTATAGTAGGACTGACACGGCCTCGATCCACTTGATATCGTGGGCGTTCGCAGGTCCGAGAGTGGATCGGGTGTGCGCTGGTGGGTGGTGGCGGCCACCAGCGGCGCCACAGATTAAGTCGGCTTGTTACTGGGCCATGGGTGGAGGTTGACCTCTATCCCTCATCCCGGATCCCCGACGAAAATTTACCAGCGGACAGTGACCTTTCACCCTTATTCACGGCTATACATGCCTTCACTCTTGGTTAAACAACTAGTTTAGGTCTCTATATATTTATATATATTGTTTAATTGCCTATTACAACAACAACAACAACAAAAACAATAATAGTAACAACAGCAACAACAACAAACAAAGCAGCAGCAACAACAACAACAACAACAACAACAACAACAGTCACAACAGCAATAACAACAACAACAACAACAACAACAACAACAACAACAACAACAACAACAACAACAACAACAACAACAACAACAACAACAACAACAACAACAACAACAACAACAACAGCAACAACAGCAACAGCACCACCAGCAACAACAGCTGCAGCAACAACAACAACAACAACAACAACAACAACAACAACACTCTCCTAACCACACAATGTAATCTGCCACAAGTAAATTTCTCCCTCGAACATTCCACTTCTCCACAAACTTTGCCCTAACATAATTCTTTCCAAATAAAATGAATTAGGTTAGGTGACGTTAGAGGAATTTCATTATAAAAGAGAGATTTTGTAGGTACAATCTACGTGGCTTGAATGTTACACAGGGGTAAGAAAACCCTTCCTTCAAGTCACTGCTTCACATCCTTACTTCACGTCAGTCTTCTACTATTCGCTGCCAACTTCCCTCTCCAAACTTCACGAGATCTTATTCTTATTTGGTCTCATTATCATTACTATTGTAACTCTCTCTCTCTCTCTCTCTCTCTCTCTCTCTCTCTCTCTCTCTCTCTCTCTCTCCGGTGAGGCTGTACATGGTCATATTTTGAAATGGCACAGAGCACTTTTTGCAGTAGTCACTACCGCGCATATCCTTCATTTCAAAGAGAGTGACTTTAAGCTGCCTGACACCCCAATGCACCACACTTCCTACCAGGTGGTTGTAAGTAATTCTTGAATTGCTCACACACCACGTGCTCGCTGCATCTACACTCCATAGACATCTGTTCATTTTCCTCATGTAATTTATAATGATACACCTCTCCACCCCTCCACACATACTCCCAACAGAGAGAGAGAGAGAGAGAGAGAGAGAGAGAGAGAGAGAGAGAGAGAGAGAGAGAGAGAGAGAGAGAGAGAGAGAGAGAGAGAGAGAAATACTGCACTGTACATACATTCATTTTCGTAAGATACATACACACACACACACACACACACACACACACACACACACACCGCGTAGTGTAGTGGTTAGCACGTTCGACTCACAATCGGGAGGGCCGGATTGGAGTCCCGGTAAGCGGCGAGGCAAATGGGCAAACCTCTTAATGTGTGGCCCCTGTTCACCTAGCAGGAAATAGGTAAGGGATTTAACTCGAGGGGTTGTGGCCTCGCTTTCCCGGTGTGTGGAGTGTGTTTATGTGGTCTCAGTCCTACCCGAAGATCGGTCTATGAGATCTGAGCTCGCTACGTAATGGGGAAGATTGGCTTCCCCATTACGGCGACCGAGGTGAATTACACACACACACACACACACACACACACACACACACACACACACACACACACACACACACACACACACACACACACACACACACACACACACAAAAAAAAAAAAAAAAAAAAAGGGCAAGCCTCTTAACGTGTAGCCCCTGTTCACCTAGCAGTAAAATAATTACGGGATGTAACTCGAAAGGTTTTGGCCTCTCTTTCCTGGTGTGTGATGTGTGTGATGTGGTCTCAGTCCTACCCGAAGCTCTGAGCTCTTTCCGTAGGGGAAAGGCTGGCTGGGTGACCAGCAGACGACCGTGGTGAATAACACACAGTTTGTTTATCGACTAAACATAAAAACAACATTCCATATATGTACTTAATAAAACCATTTTACCATCTACCATTCAGAGATCAGACATGTGGAGGTCCACGTGTGACAATGTAAGGACGAGAACACATACGAAGGTAATGTAGAAACAACCTTAAACGTAGTATACACAACATTGCCTTACTGGTGTTTCATAGGCTCAACTTTTCCCTAGTCTCATAGCACGTTCACCATTGGTCTAAACATGAAATACTGCTTGTTCATTGGCCATTTAAAACCACCCATCCTGTTCAACTACACGTGGGGAAACACGTGTTGACTATACCACTCTCCAACGTCGTAACCAGAGTATTTTGTTTTGAGTGTTTGTTTGGGTCTGCGTACCATCTGATGTCTGGCTTCCTCTCTCTTGTTTATGTTCTGCCTCTCACTCGTGTTCACAGCAGGGTCCCTTTACAATTCTCCCGTAGACGTAATTATTTACATCCTTGTGCCACTGCTGCATCACGCTATGTCCCACCAGGCTGTGGCATGCCAGGGTATGACATACCCCATCCTTAGTAGCGCGTCCCGGCGCGAACTGCTAGTGGTGAGGGCATGCGTGATAAGCGGTGTCCTCTGGATTGAGCTGGCGTTGTGTGCTGACAGTCACCTGGGCTGGCGCAGCCTGTGCCAAGCCAAGGAGTGCACAGGGTCGGTAGATGCGGTAGGCCACCAGGCCGGCCGCGATGACCCCAATAGGCAACAGGATCCAGAGCCAGTCCTTCCAGTTGTGCCAGTCGAGTGCCGTAGGAGGGGACTGTTTCGCCAGCGGCTGCATATGTGCAATATATTTTGGGACAGACCAGGGCTCAAGACCAAAACTGTCGGGAATGCTGATATTAGTGGTATTCACAATAACAGAATGTTCCCAGGATGAGAAGGCAATGGGAGTAGTAAGGGATAAGGTTGAATAACCATAGGAGCTTCAGCAATATAATGAGAGGAAGCAGGGAGAGAAAATGTATCACTATGTATAGAACAACCCTGACTCACTTTCAGAAGGCCAGTACCATTAATAATGTGTCTAGTAGTAGGAATGGAGGAGTTGTTACAATTCACAGTAATATCTAGTGGTTTGCTTGTGGCATAATTCCACCCAGATGGCTGATCAACAAAAATAGGCTTGAAAGACTTCACAATCAGCGTGTTACATATATCAGAGACAGAAGGCTTGTGCAGAAAAATAGCAACCTCACAACAATCAGTGTTAGTGGAATATATAGGTTGGTTGGGAGGACATATCAATATATCATCAGACATCCTACAATCATCAAAATCATCAGTCAAAAAAATTGATTTCTTGCCTTGTTAATCACTAAATATTTCCTTGAAGGTTGATGCATTAAAAAAGCATCTGATTTAGAAATAGGAAAGGGAAGGGAGGTCATCCTGAAGACATCAAAGGTGTCAGCTGGAATTCCTCGCAAAGGAACGAGTAAGTAGAAGCTCAAGTCATGTAATGCAGTCTTATGGATTACACGAATAGCAGCTCTGTGTAATCCTAAATATTCTGGTTTAGGAGGAAACAATAACTCATGTTTAACTGATATCTCATCTAAAAGTTGTAGTAAAATGCATTTGTCACAATATTAGGAGAAATATGGGTTTCCATCATACTTTGTAATCCTATCTTAAAATTAATATGATCAGCTGCAATGGATGTCAAGGCTAGCTGGACATGCAGTAAAATCTCCAGTGAAAGAATGGATTTTCATTATTTTCTATATGTTTTTCCATCTTAGTCATAAGGGTCTTAGTAACACGGGTAGCAGTTTCTAGTTTTTCCAATGTTTGATGAACATTTGTTAGTTCATTGAGAGTGACATTGATAACATGGGAATGAACATTGAGGAGTTTTCTTTCCTCTTCTGTGAAGGAGTCTAACGATTGTAATCTTTTATGAATAATATCAACTTGATCTTGTGTAGCAGTCCCAAATAATGTGTTTGCAAAAGATCCTATAAAATTTATTGCCCCTTTTTTCCTTCTAGGTTGAGGAATGTCATTGGCCACAATATGCATTAGGAAATCCTGCATTGAAGCATGCAAATTTTTAATCTTTCTTGAAAAGCCAGGATATGCTGAGAAATCAAAGAGGTAAACAAGATAAAATCATCTCCCTCAATTTCATCTAAATTATATATCATATTCTGATTGATGATAAAATCATCTCCTGCAATTTCATCTAAATTATATATTATATTCTGAGTGATATTGATGGCTTTTTTAATTGGCTCATAGATATCCTCCAATTTCAACAAAAAAGGCACCACATAAGCTTGTCCAGTTACAAGTAGTTGATGGTCTTGGGAGAAACTCATCCCTTGTTGAGGAGGTGAGCTTTGGGGTACATCCCAGGCTTGAACGTATCCCATGCATAGCCCCACAGTCTGCAAAGGAACATTTCATTTTATTTTATTTTATTTATTTTCTTTTACCATATTCTAAGGGCTTATGCATTACAAACGGAAGATTCGGCACACTTGTCCTCGACCGTAAACTGTATGGGACTGACGTGGTAGCTTCACCTTGATATTCTTCTTGCAAATTCTCAGTTACATTATGAATTTCCTCATCAACACCATGACTCGCTTCTGATAGTGAATTGTCATCCGATTCTGAATCTACACAGTGCTCTACATCCCTGAGAACACTGGAAAAGGATCTAGTGTCTGCAATGTCAACTTGGTTTCCCTTGTTTCACCTGGCTCGTGTACCGGATATGCTCGTCTGACATTCGGGTTCATCTGAGGGGTAGCATTGTCTTCATGGATAATTCTTATTCTGTCAGTGTGTAATGTTGTCATCTTACCATTTCTAATGTTTCTTAATTTGACCACTACATCACTCACCTTTTCTGTCACTCTATAAGGACCTGTATATGCGGGTTGCAACTTTGCGGGGGTTCCTGCAGTGGGTACTCGGCGGACATATACTCTATCTCCAACTTGAATAGTCTTTATCCTTGCCTTCTTACATTGAGCCTTTTCATTTATTCCTTAGCTTCTTCTAAATATTGCTGACACCTAGCATATACCCTATTTGCTTTTGTTGCCATCTCCTGCTTAAAATCATCAACATTATACCAAACTTGTTCCTCTTTCATCATTTCAAATGGGATGGTTGGATCTCTGAGATACATGAGATAAAAAGGACTTTCTTTTATACTTGTGTGGTAAGCACTATTATATGCAAATGTAGCTATTGGGAGCATTGTATCCCAGATATTCATATTATCTTGCACCAAAGTGCGCAGTATGTTAATCAAGGTTGCATTTGATCTTTCAACTATCCCATTTGCTTGAGGATGGTAAGCTGTAGTTTTGCTATGTCGGAAATGCAGTAACTCAGTTAATCCCTGTAATATAGAATTGACAAATTCCCTACCTTGGTCTGTCACTAACATCTCAGGTATACCATGTTTACAAATCACTTCATCAAAAAATATTCTAGCAACTTCTGCGGCCGACTTGGTTTTCAGTGGTTTTGTAATCAAATATCTAGTAAGCACATCTATCACAACAAGACAATACATATATCCATTATCCGATCTACCCATGGGACCAACAATATCCATATGTATGCGCTGGAAAGGTCTCTCAACATCCGGGTATCTTCTCAGTGGTGCTGGGGCGTCCCCCGACCTCTTAAGCCTACGACAGATGAGACAAGACCTGCAATATCTTTCAATGTCCTCCTTCATTTTTGGCCAATATGCAAATTTCTGACACCTACTTAAGGTAACGGATGGCCCACCATGCCCCGCGGTTGGCAAAGAGTGGCCGAGGTGTACAGCAGTGTGCACAAACTGTTCGGGTACTAATATCTGACGCGTCATTTCTCCATATGTGTTGTGACTTACTCTGTAAAGCATATTATTGTCTAGAGACAATTCTGATATCTTTAACTTCTTATACCTCTTATCAATATTGTGCTTACTTAATTTTCCTTTTATTTCTTGCTCAGTTAAATTCTCTCTCATTAACTTCTTCAATAAGCCATAAAATTCATGGTTATCTTGTGACCTTATTAATTCCTTCAGATTCCAATCCACCATATTTTCTTCTGTGTTTTCTGTTATTGCTAACAAATGTTCATTTCCTTCATTTATTTCCACTTCCCTCAACCTGGATAAATGATCTGCTACCTTGTTAGCTTTTCCAGGAATATATTCCACCTTAATATCAAACTCTGCAACAGCTAATTGCCACCGAACTATCCTGCTATTTGCATTTGAGGTGGTCAACAACCATACTAATGGTCTGTGATCTGTGAGAATATAAATAGGGTAACCCAGGCACAAATCTCTGTTTACCTTAAGCCCATATACAATTGCCAGAGCCTCTCTTTCAATAGTACTATAATTAAGTTCAGCCTTGTTCAGTTTCCTGCTAAAAAATGATAAGGGTCTTAGGTTATTCATGCTATCCCTTTGTTGTATTAATCCCCCGATGGCAAAGCTCGAAGCATCCGTCGTTAAAAAGAATGGCTTTGAGAAGTCTGGAAATTTCAAAACAACATTTTGTGTTAATTCTTGCTTCAAGGTCTTAAAAGCCCTATCAGCTTCTTCATTCCACATTATGTGGTTATTGTTCTTCTTTCCAGTCACCATTCCTGCTGTTAGTTTAGTTAAGGGAGCAGCTATCTCAGCATAGTTTCTCACAAACTTCCTATAGTAGTTAGCCATTCCAATGAAGGACTGTAATTCTTTCACTGTTGTGGGGCTGGCATGTTCTTAATAACTTCAATTTTGCTAGGCTGTGTTTTCAACCCTTCGGCTGATATAATATGTCCTAGATAATTTACACTATCCTTAAAGAAATTACATTTTTTCAGGTTTACTTTCAACTGAGCATCTTGCAAGCGTAGAAGAACCCTCTCCAAATTCTTTACATGATTTTCTAGATCTGTTCCTTGAACTATGATATCATCAATATAAACAAAAGTATCAGATCCTGTCAATCCAGCCAATACCTGATTAATAATTCTACAGAATGCCGCAGGAGAATCCTTTAAACCCATAGGTAGCACATTATGTTCATATAATCCATTTGGTGTTGCAAATGCAGTCCAGGGCTTGCTTTCTTCATTTAACTGTATTTGATGGTAACCTTGTTTCAAGTCAAGGCATGAAAACATCTTTCCTTTTCCCAAGTTATGCAAAATGTTATTCACATTAGGTAATGGGTAAGAATCATTCAGCACATGCTGATTTAAATTCCTGAAATCTACACACAATCTAATTTTTCCATCCTTTTTCACTATGGGAACAACTGGGGAGATAAATGCTGATCTGGATGGTCTAATAATACCCTGGCTCTCCATTACTTTAATTTGTTCAGCTACCTTATCATAAAAACAAGCTGGGATGGGATAAGGTTTCTTGGACGTAGGTCTGGACTGTAACTGAATGGTGTGATAGAAAAAGGGTGATATACTTGGAATGTCGTCATCACTAGCAAAGACAGAGGAGTATTTAACAACTAATTCTTTCAATATTTGATTTTTCCTTGTTCCCTCAGGATACATGTGATTAATGATTTCTGAAAAGGCCTTCATTTTATCTGTTTCATTTTCTTCTGTCACACCATTCACTGTATATTCATCACTCCCGCTTGGCAGAACCTCACTCTGACATGACTGTAAGTAGCCTAATGTTTTCCCTGGCTCTAACGGCACATGTTCACTCGAGAAATTTATATACCTCACCACAAACCTAGATTTCTTCTTCTCCATGTCATTTTCTAATTTCACTAAACCTGGACATAAAAACTGAGACCCTATAACTCCTTTAACTGGCTCGAATATAGCGATATCACTATCCACTAACTTTGTTTCTAAGGTCACATAACTCACTCGTACTCCTTGTAATATTGATGTCTGAGCTACTGAGCATTTATAACTGGGATTATCCTTTGATTCATTTGTTACTGCTTCCTTTTCACTTCTCTCAGTTATCATGATGGCATGCATCATGGGTATTTCTACAATAACAATTCTCCTTCCTTCAATATATAATTGCAGAGGTTTGGTATTTAGATTCACATTATATCTTTTCATAAAGTCAAAACCTATTATTATCTGTGATGGCAAGGCTCTATCTTCACTGATCACAAAATCATGTGTGTATATCTTACCTCCAATTGTCAAAGTTAGCTTAGTCTTTCCTGAAGTCAACATTTCATCTCCACTCGCATTGCGAATTACCTTATTTGTTGGAGTAATGTGTTTCTTTTAAGTTTGTCTACAACGTCACGCGATACAAGAGATACCCCTGCCCCGTGTCCATCAAGGCTAATACACTCTCATTTTCAATCTGAACTTCAATAGAAACATTTCCCGTGTCACTATTCACCGCTGTGATTACCACCGATTCATGTGGTTGCGTTGGTGGTAAATTGGCGTTTTTTTGTGTTTGATATGTGGTGTACCTACGTGAGTTGTTCATGCAGTCCTTACTCGCATGCCCCTGTACCCCGCAGGTGAAACAAGTTACCGTGGGCCTCGCCCTTGGTGGTATTGGTGGTAATTTCACTGTGCACTGACTCGCGAAATGTCCCCACTTGTGACATCTAAAGCATTCTATGGTTCTACAATTTTGAATGGTGTGGTTATTTCGCCCACACCTCTGACAATGTATATTTCTGACATTCTGAGGGCGATACATCGTGTGATCTGTAGTAACAGCATTCACTGTCACTGCGTTTACTGGGACAACCCTATTTTCTTTGCGTACTGCAGCGTCGTGTAGCTGAAGGCTGGGGTGTGACGCTACATATTTGAGAGCTTTTTTGTATACTAATAAAGGCTTTTTCATATCTGCATCAGCAAGGATATAAGAAAAATCCTTAGGCAAGGCATTCACAATGATGGAGACAAATATATCATTATATACTTCCTTACCTGTGGGTTTCATGCTGTCTAATTTTGCCACAATCCCTTCTACTCTGATATAGAGCTCTGTTATGGTTTCTCTGGGCTGTCGAGTTACTGATGACAATTCACTGATCAGGCTTGGAAGCGATCTATCCTCTGGATAAATATCAAGGAATGCTTTTCTCACATCATCCCAATCATTTTTATGTTGCGTTGCACAGTGTGTCATATGAGTATATGCACTGTCCAATGCATATTGCTTGGCCAACTCTATCCTCCCTTCGTCTGTCCAGTTTGTCATTGTTCTATTTTCTAAATCCTTTATCCATGCGTGAGCGCTGGCGATACATTTTACATTTGGTACCGACGGGCTTCTTTCTTCACCTCCACAAAAATATGGTAACCCAATTACCTTGGAAAAATTATCCCTTGCATTGTCAGTGATCGCTTCCGCAATTTCCCCAGTACTGATGCAAGCCGGGATAGGGGAAAACGGAGATGTAGGGGTGACTGCGCCATTCTAGAGGTTGTGACGGCTGGCTGCTGATTCGCTTTACCGTTAAGCGATACCGAGCGCTGACGTAATTTATGAACTATATGTTTCATCTACAATTAAGCAACATTAAAATATTCTCAATATTTACTCGTTAACATCCGCTACATCCGTGACATCCAATGCACTTGATCGAAATTTTAATTGTCTTCACTCTCAACTATACGCCTGCAACGATTGCAATTGCAATAATATCCCACCGCTGCCACCAGTTTCGGAAGTTCGTTGCAAGTTGCAATCGTGTTATTCTAAGTGAAGACTTATTCTTACTGCAGGTAATATATTATACGGTATTGTATTTTCTAATTTTAATTCATCTAAGATTAATTACACCACTTTTCAAGATTGCTCATAATGTCACACAAATTCAATCAATGCCCTTAGAAATGTTAAGCTCATCTCCATAAATCCTTATCTCCGTAAATCCTTCATCAATGTTAATCACATACAATAAAACCACAAACATTAGGTGCCAATTTCACAGCTGATGCATCTCAATATCAACTCAATGCTTGACTTCTATAAATGCCCATATAATGTATACACCACAATATATCATATGTAATTATCTCCTCAATATTATATATCTTAATGCATCAACTGTGGAATTGCACTACACATACATAAAATCTTAATATAACATCCTAATAAATACACATCCTATATTTGTTTCCTCCTTTCACTTAAATGACATAAACATTGTCTTAGACTGCATTAACAACTATAGAGCTTTACTCACTAATACAAGAAAGAGTCTGTCCATGACTCGAATGTTTCTTCTCCTCCTCTCGGCCACTGCCTTCTGCTTTCTCCTCTCGTTTCTGCCAAGATTCTAGATATCTTCTTGCTGGTTTCTGCTTATTTTAAATACTCAAGGTTTCGTACCTTTTCTCCACGCCCATTTTACCATCTACCATTCAGAGATCAGACATGTGGAGGTCCACGTGTGACAATGTAAGGACGAGAACACATACGAAGGTAATGTAGAAACAACCTTAAACGTAGTATACACAACATTGCCTTACTGGTGTTTCATAGGCTCAACTTTTCCCTAGTCTCATAGCACGTTCACCATTGGTCTAAACATGAAATACTGCTTGTTCATTGGCCATTTAAAACCACCCATCCTGTTCAACTACACGTGGGGAAACACGTGTTGACTATACCACTCTCCAACGTCGTAACCAGAGTATTTTGTTTTGAGTGTTTGTTTGGGTCTGCGTACTATCTGATGCCTGGCTTCCCTCTCTCTTGTTTATGTTAGGCCTCTCACTCTCGTGTTCACAGCAGGGTCCCTTTTACAATTCTCCCGTAGACGTAATTATTTACATCCTTGTGCCACTGCTGCATCACGCTATGTCCCACCAGGCTGTGGCATGCCACTCTCTCTCTCTCTCTCTCTCTCTCTCTCTCTCTCTCTGTATAAAAAAAAAAAATAAAAATAAATAATATATATATATATATATATATATATATATATATATATATATATATATATATATATATATATATATATATATATATATATATATATATATATATATATATATATAATCTCTATACATCAGGAGCTAACACTGACTACGGCCAGAAATCAATTTTGATCAAAGGACCACGAATATGGAACGCCTGGCCACAAGAAGTTAAAGATATAACAAATGTCCACACATTTAGAAGAAGCCTCAGGGATCACATGCTGCACCATCATCTTCCTCTTGCATTCAAATATCTGTTTATCTTCTTGCTTATACTTATCTTTTATTTTATAGTTTTACTTATTAGTTTTTATGTCCTTCCCGTAAATTTATTGCTTTAGAATTTTGATTTACTGTTTTTAATCTCTTTCTTTGAGTTTTTACTACTTCAAGTTTTAATCTTGTATTTGTTTCACTGCTTATGTGAACTTGACTCATTGTTCTTTTGAAGCCCTATCGCTGAATTTTTTATATACATGTGAGAAAAACCACTGTAATAATGGAATATGGCAATAAATTCTAAATTCTAATTCTCTCTCTCTCTCTCTCTCTCTCTCTCTCTCTCTCTCTCTCTCTCTCTCTCTCTCTCTCTCTCTCTCTCTCTCTCTCTCTCTCTCTCTCTCTCTCTCTGTCCGCTGACCAGCACCTGCCAGTCTCATAATGCTGCCCCTCCCTCTAGACCACCTCCTGATACTCTCATAATGCTGTCTCTCCCTCTAGACCACCTCCTGCCAGTCTCATAACGCTCTCCCTCCCTCTAAACCACCTCCTGCCAGCCTCATGACGTTATCCCTTCCTCTAGACTACCTGCCAGCCTCATAACACTCTTCCTCCCTCTAAACCACCTGCCTGCCTCATAAAGCTCTCCCTCCCTTTAAACCACCTCCTGCCAGTCTCATAATGCTCTCCCTCCCACTAAACCACCTTCTGCCAGTCTCATAACGCTATCTCTTCCTGAAAACCATCTCCTGCCAGCCTCATAACGCTCTCCCGCCGTCTAAACCACCTCCTGCCAGCCTCATAACGCTCTCTCTCTCTAGCTCTCCTCCTTTAAACCACCTCCTGCCAGCCTCATAACCCTTCCTCTAGACTACCTGCCAGCCTCATAACACTCTCACGCTCTCCTCCCTCTAAACCACCTGCCAGCCTCATAAAGCTCTCCTCCTCTAAACCACCTCCTGCCAGCCTCATAACCTGCCGCTCTAACGCTCTCCTCCCTCTAAACCACCTCCTGCCAGCCTCATAACGCTCTCCCTCCTCTAAACCACCTCCTGCCAGTCTCATAACGCTATCCCTTCCTCTAGACCACCTGCCAGCCTCATAACGCTCTCCCTCCCTAAACCACCACCTGCCAGCCTCATAACGCTCTCCTCCTCTAAACCACCTCCTGCCAGCCTCATAACGCTCTCCTCCTCTAAACCACCTCCTGCCAGCCTCATAACGCCTCCCCCTCTAGACCACCTCCTGCCAGCCTCATAACGCTCTCCCTCCTCTCTAAAGCTCTCCCTCCTCTAAACCACCTGCCAGCCTCATAACGCTCTCCCTCCCTCTAAACCACCTCCTGCCAGCCTCATAACGCTCTCCCTCCCTCTAGACCACCTCCTGCCAGCCTCATAACTCTCTCCTTCCCTCTAAACCACCTCCTGCCAGCCTCATAACGCTCTCCTCCTCTAAACCACCTCCTGCCAGCCTCATAACGCTCTCCTCCCTCTAAACCACCACCTGCCAGCCTCATAACGCTCTCCTCCTCTAGACCACCTCCTGCCAGCCTCATAACGCTCTCCTCCCTCTAAACCACCTGCCAGCCTCATAACGCTCTCCCCCTCTAAACCACCTCCTGCCAGCCTCATAACGCTCTCCCTCCTCTAGACCACCATAACGCTCTCCCTCCCTCTAAACCACCTGCCAGCCTCATAACGCTCTCATAACCTCCTCTAAACCACCTCCTGCCAGCCTCATAACGCTCTCCTCCCTCTAAACCACCTCCTGCCAGCCTCATAACGCTCTCCCTCCTCTAAACCACCTCCTGCCAGCCTCATAACGCTATCCCTCCTCCTCTACACAACCTGCCAGCCTCATAACGCTCTCCCTCCTCTAAACCACCTCCTGCCAGCCTCATAACGCTCTCCCTCCTCTAAACCACCTCCTGCCAGCCTCATAACGCTCTCCCTCCTCTAGACCACCTCCTGCCAGCCTCATAACGCTCTCCCTCCTCTAAACAACCTGCCAGCCTCATAAAGCTCTCCCTCCCTCTAAACCACCTCCCGCCAGCCTCATAAAGCTCTCCCTCCCTCTAAACCACCTCCATCCAGCTTCATAACGCTCTCCCTCCCTCTAGACCACCTCCTGCCAGCCTCATAACGCTCTCCCTCCTCTAAACCACCTGCCAGCCTCATAACGCTCTCCCTCCTCTAAACCACCTCCTGCCAGTCTCATAACGCTATCCCTTCCTCTAGACCACCTGCCAGCCTCATAACGCTCTCCCTCCCTCAAGACCACCTCCTGCCAGCCCATAACGCCTCCCTCTACCACACCTGCCAGCCTCATAACGCTCTCCTCCTCTAGACCACCTGCCAGCCTCATAACGCTCTCCTCCTCTAAACCACCTCCTGCCAGCCTCATAACGCTCTCCCTCCTCTAGACCACCTCCTGCCAGCCTCATAACGCTCTCCCTCCCTCTACCACCTCCTGCCAACGCTCTCCTCCCTGCCAGCCTCATAACGCTCTCCCTCCTCTAGACCAACTCCTGCCAGCCTCATAACGCTGTCCCTCCCTCTACACCACGTGACAGCCTCAAAACGCTCTCCCTCCCTCTAGACCACCTCCTGCCAGCCTCATAACGCTATCCCTCTCTACACCACGTGAGACCCTCATAACACTCTCCCTCCCTCTAGACCATCTCTTGCCAGCCTTATAACGCTGTCCCTCCCCCTACACCACCTGACAGCCTCATAACGCTCTCCCTCCTCTAAATCACCTTCTGCCAGCTAAAAACTCTCTCTCCCCTTCTAAAACACCTCCTGCCAGCCTCATAACGCTCTCCCTCCCTCTAAATCACCTCCTGCCAGCCTCATATCGCTCTCCCTCTTTCTAGACCACCTTCTGCTAGCCTCATAACGCTCTCCCTCCCTCTAGACCACCTCCATCCAGCCTCATAACGCTCTCCCTCCCTCTAGACCACCTCCTGCCAGCCTCATAACGCTATCCCTTCCTCTAGACTACCTGCCTGCCTCATAACGCTCTCCCTCCCTCTAAACCACCTCCTGTCAGCCTCATAACGCTATCCCTTCCTCTAGACCACCTGCCAGCCTCATAACTATATCCCTCCCTCTAGACCACCTCCCGCCAGCCTCATAACGCTATCCCTCCCTCTAAACCACCTCCCGCCAGCCTCATAATGCTCTCTCCCTCTAGACCACCTGCCAGCCTCATAACGCTCTCCCTCCTTCTAGACCAACTCCCGCCAGCCTCATAACTCTGTCCCTCCCTCTACACAACCTGACAGACTCATAACGCTCTCCCTCTCTCTAGACCCCATCCCGCCAGCCTCATAACGCTGTCCGTCCCTCTACACCACCTGACAGCCTCATAACGCTCTCCCTCCCTCTAAACCACCTCCTGCCAGCCTCATAACGCTCTCTCTCCCTCTAAACCAACTCCTGTCAGACTCATAACGCTCTCCCTCCCTCTAGACCACCTCCCGCCAGCCTCATAACCCTGTCCATCCCTCTACACCACCTGTCAGCCTCATAACGCTCTCCCTCCCTCTAAACCACCTCCTGCCAGCCTCATAACGCTCTCCCTCCCTCTAGACCACCTTCTGCCAGCTTCATAACACTGTCTTTCCCTCTACACCACTTGACAGCCTCATAACGCTCTCCCTCCTTCTAGACTACCTCCTGCCAGCCTCATAACGCTGTTCCTCCCCCTACACCACCTGACAGCCTCAAAACGCTCTCCCTCCCTCGAAACCACCTCCTGCAAGCTTAATAACTCTCTCCCTCCTTCTAAACCACCTCTTTCCAGCCTCATAACGCTCTCCCTCCCTCTAGACCACCTCCTGCCTGTCTCATAACGCTGTCTCTCTCTCTACACCACCTGACAGCCTCCTAACGCTCTCCCTCCCTCTAAACCACCTCTTGCCAGCCTCATAACGCTGTCCCTCCTTCTACACCACCTCCTGTAAGCCTCATAACGCTCTCCCTCCCTCTACACCACCTCCTGCCAGCCTCATAACGCTGTCCCTCCCTCTAGACAACCTCCTGCCAGCCTCATAACGCTCTCTCTCCCTCTAGACCACCTCCACTAAGCCTCATAACGCTCTCCCTCCCTCTATATCATCTCCTTACAGCCTTATAACGCTCTCCCTCCCTCTAAATCACCTCCTGCCAGCCTCATAACTCTGTCCCTCCCTCTAGACTCCCTCCTGCCAGTTTCATAACGCTCTTCCTCCCTCCAAACCACCTCTTGCCAGCCTCATAACGCTGTCCTTTCCTCTAGACCACCTCCTAACAGCCTCATAACGCTGTCCCTCCCTCTAAACCACCTCGTGCCAGCCTCTTAACGCTGTCCTTCCCTCTAGACCACCTCCTGCCAGCCTCATAACGCTCTCCCTCTTTCTAAACCACCTCCCGCCAGCCTCAAAACGCTGTCCCTCTCTCTAGACCACCTCCTGCCAGCCTCATAACGTTCTCCTATCCTCTAAACCACGTCCAACCAACTACTACTACTACTACTACTACTACTACTAATAATAATAATAATGCTAATACTAATACCTTTTCTATTACTACTAGTACTACTACTACTACTACTACTACTACTACTACTACTACTACTACTACTACTATTACTAGTGCCATCATGTTGACCACCATTCCTGTTGTATCGCGGTTATGTGGATATCTGACGGAGAGAACAGAGAGTACTGTCGTCTAATTCCTCTCATTTCCCTCTATTTTCTTATATAAAGGATATAGTTTTTTTTTAGTTATTGTAATACTGTTTTGATTGTTTAAAGAATATTCACATATTTTTTTGTTCATGATAAATGTATTATTATATTACTTTCTTTTTGCAAAATTAATGTTTGTTTAGATTTAGTTATTAGTAATGTTTAGGGTAATTTGCTCCGTGAATCATGGTAATGTTTTATTTTCAAAGGTGCGGCCAAGTCACGTTCTCCTTTGTGTACAGTTGTGTGGGATTTAGGTCCTGGACAGTCCTGGGAATAGCGCCATTTCAAATATTCATTTTATATATAATGTGTATTGCCAATGAATTATACAAGCGTTAGCGAAAGCAGAATATTCCAAGAGTACTAGTAGTGTAGTAGCGGGAGGCGGCCAGCAGGGGTGCGGGTTTTGCCAGATGAGTCTTCTCTACTAAGCCGCCGCCACTACCTTAGTAGAGATATTTTTTCTTTACAATATGGGCTTTGAATGAGGTTCTTTTTGCCATACGAGGTACCATCTATATGAAACTCAACCCATTAGCGAACCTTTACCCCGAGTGAATGCCCTTTTTATCCTTGAACCGTGGCCACGATTCAAACACATGAGCTTGAAGACTCCTCGGCCACGAAAGAGCCCGTGATTCCACTCTTCTCTCTTTCCTATCTATATGCTTCCATTCTTCTCATTTTTTTTTTCATTCACTTTTTAATTATTTTAATATTTTCTTCCTGGACAGTCCTGGCTTGAGGGCCCTAGCAATAATGAATTGGCAATTAAATTCACTAGTATGAACGAAAGCAGAATAGGTCAAGAGTAGTGAAAATGGTGGGGAGTGTGGGAT
>NC_059269.1:2134562-2149562 GCF_017591435.1 Portunus trituberculatus | reverse complement strand
TTACCACATGATAAGTGAGAGCTCCACAACGACCTGTGTTGAGCTTAACGAATTTTTTTTTTTCTGACATGGTTAGAAATTGTCATGTTGGCTCTATGGATTAAGATTGTGCAGCGCATTTTTTATATCTATTATTGACTTAACCTTCATTACCAGCTCTTATCATGAAGAGTAAACGAAATCGTTAAGCTTTTCTTCCGGTTTTGTTGGATATTGATATTGTTTCTATGCATTAAGATAGAGCAATAGTGGTAGATGTTTTCTTTTCATTATTTGAAAGATTTGCTTGGCAAAATAACAAGAAACAAGAGAGAGATCAGCATATATAAGATAATATTTCACAGATTAATGTAGACATTTTTTTCCCCTTTTGTTAAGTGTTTACGAATAATGACACCTCTATGCAAGGTTCACACGCATTTTTCTCTTATCCATTAGTGACTTTTACAGACACGCAGCTTTCATTATTAGTAAACGAAATCATTAAGCCTCTGGCGCGGTTTTAAGTGGCGAAAAGTAACCGTGCCATGCAGAGTCCAAGTGAAGATTCTCTGAAGGGTCTGGTGAAATGTTTGTGTCTTTAGTCACTTGTATTGCGTTTGTAGGCAGGTGGTCAACAGAGTAGTGTGCTTTACAGTGCTTAACTGAATCGTTAGTTAAGTTTGTACTGCGGTTAAAGAGGGGCGTGTCTCAGGAAAAGGCTATAGATATTCAACCTTAAGATACGTCTAAGTCCAAAATACCTGTCTTCTTCTATAGCTCTACTCCATGTATGCACACTTACGCGCCTGTATGTATCACTAGTAACGTCCTGGGACCTGTAAATACACAGGTATTTGGGGGAAATACCAGGAGCACCACCCCAGGAGTTGTTGTTGTGAGAGAGAGAGAGAGAGAGAGAGAGAGAGAGAGAGAGAGAGAGAGAGAGAGAGAGAGAGAGAGAGAGAGAGAGAGAGAGAAACCGTAACTTACTCAAACAAAACAAACCATTACGATAATTATACGTACACACCAAACAAAAAGATAGCAGAAAACAAGAGAAATAAATGCACCAAATATTTTTCCATCACTTACTACCATTACTCATTATTACGATCATTTTTACCACAACACCAAACAATGAAGACCCGAACAAAACCCTTGACCAATTAATATATAACCTCCACGGCTTCCTTTCCCCAACAGGTAATGCGATATGGGAGTCACACCTGTCCATACCTGCTCTCACCTGTCCATACCCGTCCATACCTGTCCTCACCTGTCCACACCTTTCCACCTCTGGCCACACCTGTTCATACTTTTCCTCACCTGTCCTAATTTTACCTCACCTGTACACACCTGTCGTCTTTATATATGTCTATACTTGTCCACACCTTACTTCTCTTATCCACACCTGTGTTCACCTCACACACACACACACACACACACACACACACACACACACACACACACACACACACACACACACACACACACACACACACACACACACACACACACACACACACACACACACACACACACACACACACACACACACACACACACACACACACACACACACATCTATTACTGGAAAATCGAACCAATAACAGGTGAACAATAAAGAAGAGTGGCGAGCCAGTGAGCCAATGAGAAAAGGACATACACACATACATACATAAAAAATAACATAAACAAAGGAATTATGACTTATGGTAAGAAAAAGTAACAACAAAAGTAAAACTCTGAATAAGAAAGTAAAAGTGGAAATAGCATAGAGGAATTATGTCTAAGGGTAAGAAAAAACAAAAATGAAAATAACGTAAACAAAGGAATTATAGCTAACGGTAAGAAAAAGACAACGAAAGTAAGAATATTAATAAAAAAAGTGAAAATGAAAATAGCATAGAAGAATTATGACTAAAGGTAAGAAAAAGAACAATAAAGATAGAAACATTATTAACTCCTTTAGTACTGGGACGCATTTTTATTTTGAGTTTCGGGTGTGATTAGACGATTTTATTGACATTAGGAAGGATCAATGGATCTCATAACATTAATGGCCAGAGTCTTCACTATTTTAATCCCCATGTAAGATCCTGAAGCTGTATAAAATCACCAAATAGTAAGCAGAATGAATATGGAAACGTGTCTTGTACTGAAGTGTTCAAAATTAAAAAGAAAAAAAAATATATGAATAATGATTGGGGCAACAAAACTAAAAACAAAGTAGATACATGAAAAAAATAATAGGTAGCAAAAATGAATAAATAACAAATAAGAAGGAACAGAAGACGCCAGTAACGAAAGAGAATATCCGTAAGTACGAGAAGAAGTAAGATGAAACAAAAAGACAAAGGCAAAGAAGTGGGCATGTGAAGTGAAAATAACATAAATAATAGTAAAATTGATAAATAGCAAATGAGAACTAACAGAAGATTATAAAACAGTAAAAGAGAATACGCATAATAAAAAAGAGACCAAAAGGTAGAGAAGAAAAAAAGAAAGCCTCAAAATAATGTAAATAATAGAAGAAAATAAGTAGATAGCAAATAAGACTCAAGGAGCATATTTTAACGAGTACTATATGATTGAGAGAGAGAGAGAGAGAGAGAGAGAGAGAGAGAGAGAGAGAGAGAGAGAGAGAGAGAGAGAGAGAGAGAGAGAGAGAGAGAGAGAGAGAATAATTACAGTAAAAATGATACATAAGTAAGCAATAGGAATGAGATTAACAAAGAGAACATCCAATCCAAATTTCGAGAAGAGGTAAGAACTAACAACAAGAGTAATTGACATAAAAAGAGTGAAATAAAAAATAAGAAAGAGAAAAAACAAATAAATAGCAAATAATACTGACTCTCTCTCTCTCTCTCTCTCTCTCTCTCTCTCTCTCTCTCTCTCTCTCTCTCTCTCTCTCTCTGGTTCATTTTTTCTCACCGCTAACTTTGTCACGAATACTCTGCGTGACGTCACCCTTGATGTCCCCGCCCACCCACACCCCTGTCCTCTCGCCCCCCGACTCCTGCCGCCCCTCGCCCACCGCTCCCGTGTGCCCGTGATTAGTCTTCGCCCGGGGATGGGGAGGAGGGGAGATGAAGGTGAAAGGGGAGAGTAGGATGGAGAGTAAGGGTGATGGTTGGGGGATGGGAGGGAGTGTAGGGATGAAGGTGGAGGTGAGGGAAACGGGGGGTGATGGTGGGGAGGATGGGAGGGAGTATGGGATGATGATGGGAGAGGATGGGAGGGAGGGATGATGATAAGGGGGGGAAGGAGTGCGGGGATAATGAGGGGTGGGTGGGAGGGAGATGGGGAGGTGGAGGGAGGGAAGGTGGGATGGAGATAATGGTTCTGGGTAAGAATAGGAGGCCGTGTGGGGATGATGGTGGAGGGGAGGGAAGAGGAGGGAGGGACAACTTGTTTGTAAATTTGATGGAAAGGAAAATATAATTAGCAATTATACACGTTTTTCAAGTGAGGAAATTATACCGAGTAAGAGTAGAGAGAGAGAGAGAGAGAGAGAGAGAGAGAGAGAGAGAGAGAGAGAGGACCAGTTCTTATTTAGCTGGAGCCTACAGGTAAGAGTCATTGGCTTCGTGTTAGCTCTGCTGTGTTAATTGAAGTTCAAGCCACTCTCTAATATGTGAGTGGAACGTTAAGTAGACGATAATCACATGGGCTGAGTCGCCAAATTAATTTGTTGAGTTAGTATGGTTAGGTAAAGTTAGATTAACCCCTTCAGTACCATGACGCGTTTCCATATTCATTCTGCTTACTGTCTGATGATCCTGTTCATCTTTCCAAACTCATGTGGGGATTAGAATAAAAAGCCTAGCTATTATTCTAAGTCTAATTAGGTTAGGTTTGGCAAGGTTAGGTTAAATTATTTCAAGAAAAGTTAGGTTAGGTAAAGGTTAAGTTAGATTGGGTTAGGTTAAGTAAAGTTGGATTAAATAAAGGTAAGGTTAGGTTAGGTTTAATAAGAGACAGGTTAGATTAGGTTAGGTTAATTAAGAAAAAAAAACAGGTTAGGTTAGATTGGGTTAGATTAAGTAAGGCTGGGTTAAATAAAGGTAAGGTTAGGTTAGGTCTAATAAGAGATAGGTTAGGTTAGGTTAGGTTAGGTGAAGTTGCGTTAATAGGTTACCGCTCAAATCCTGCCTGTCGAGAAATGCGTCCCATTTGATATGTTGTTGTAGTTTTTTTTATTTATTCATTTTTTTTTATTTCCGTGAGCTAAGTGTAAGAAACAAACTTTTTGAAGAACAACCCGCTAATTGGTGCCCTCTCTTCAAGGCAGAGGGCAGAGGAGCTTATAAAGTCTTGTGGCAAAGTAGCTCTTACACGGAGTCACTTTTTCAAGGAGCTCCAGTCAAGGGCATGGAGCACAGGCGCCGCAAGTGTTTAATGTAACACCAACACCACAACTGGAATCAAGTTATCATTAAATCTTATTCCTGCAATATGAAACACTTCTCTGCATTAAAAGCCTTGTATGTACCGTGAAGGAAAATCGTTAAAAAGAATATATTTTGAACTCTTTAAATGGAATAGTGTGTGTGTTTAATAGTAACACCACCATTGGAATTAAGTCTTCATTTAACCCTATTCTTATAATATGAAGCAGTTCTATACATTAGAAGTCTTGTATGTAATCTTTGTCAGGAAAATTAAGTTAAAAAGAATATAATTTTGAACTTTTTAAATGAACAGTGTGTGTTTAATAGCAGCACCACCGTTGGAATAAGGACATTGTTTAATCCTACTCTTATCATCTTATGGTATGAAACACTTGTCTACATTAGAAGCCCTTTACGGAATCTTTACCAGCAATGTGAAGGAAAATTTAGTTAAAAGATAGATCTTCCAAACTCTCTCTCTCTCTCTCTCTCTCTCTCTCTCTCTCTCTCTCTCTCTCTCTCTCTCAGCCATCTCCTGCCCCAAGGACTGTCACTGGATGCTGTTTACCGCTATCTTCTAGCTCATAACGTTCTGGAGGAAATGTTATTAAGACATCCGGGATTTTGTGGATATTAACCCTTTGCCCTGCGTGGCATTTATTAAGGTTTTGATAATATAAACTCTTTGCCCTGCGTGGCATTGTTTGCCTGTGTGTGTGTGTGAGTGTGTGTGAATGTGGGTGCTCCATGCTGGCTGCATTGGTAATATGTATAATGTATTGTGTTGCCTGGCGCAATTGCGCAATAAGTTAATCAAATCAAATCAAATCTCTCTCTCTCTCTCTCTCTCTCTCTCGCGCGCGCATGTAAACAAACAGTGGATGAGTGCTCCTCACTTTTCCTGGGTTTTGAGGCTTCAGTACACTCCCCCAACACATCAGTACAAGGCAAACAACACATAAGCATAGTAAGAACGTGTTGGCAGCGATTGACAAGGTGTTGGGTTTTTTAACTTTGTCGTTTTTACCTCTGAAATAAAGGTAGGCTACTCCTCCCTTGACAAATTTTACTGGGTTGGCGCATGCGCACTGAGCAGCAATTGACGTCATGTTACCTAGGCAACGACAACGCCAACTAGGCAACCCATATCCACTGATACTGCATAACATCAAAGCAGTTAGTACCAGACTCACTTAACAGCGTCCTACCAGCATGGGAGACAATAATGTTGAGGAAGTGCCCCATGCACCTGATGACAACTCAACAGAGTCAGAAGTGCAGCACGTAGCGCAGACGGAGATGACACAA
Organism: Portunus trituberculatus; assembly: GCF_017591435.1. NCBI lineage: Eukaryota > Metazoa > Arthropoda > Malacostraca > Decapoda > Portunidae > Portunus > Portunus trituberculatus. The sequence goes on along the minus strand of NC_059269.1, from coordinate 2,143,875 downwards.
CAAACACCACCTCAGGAGCAGCCAACAGCAGAGCCATCCTTGCAGCGTCCAACGAAAGAATTTCTTGAAAAAGTCTTAAGTCTGACCTACAGAAACGATACTGTGAATTAGGCATTAATAATGTATGGACAAACAAAAGCCAGTTAGTTGACATGATACTAGAGAAGTTACGGTCGGTGCCCAACGATACACTACCAAGCACCACACCCAGTAACAACGTGATAGCACCCTCCTCTAACGACAACACTCCTACTCATGCGGACACCGAGCATGAGGGATTGGATCTCCTCAGCGACAACGTGCTATTACCCTCCTCCAATGACAGCAGTCCTACTCATGCGGACAACACCGAGCATGAGGAATTGAATCTCCTTCACATTGCCAGGGAAGTCAAGATGATGAAGTCTAAACTAGAGACAAAGGACATCGAAATAGAATTATTAAATACAGAAGTGAAAGCAGCCTGCCACACCATCAAACACCTACAACAACTTGTTACTGAGCCGGAGAAACACCGCTGCGGGAACGGTGACCACAACACCTCGACAGGGGATACAGCACCAGCCAAGACTTGCCTCCTCCTTGATGACAATAATTTAAGTACCATCCTCCGTTCCGATCTACATCCCAGCTGCTGTGTGAGGACCATCCCTGGCGCTAACATGGATCTCCTCAGAAGCTGGGGGAGTGAAAAATTACGTACATCTCCTTCCTAGTGTATAATCTATAGTGGAACTGCTGACATAATTGAAGAACACTCAACGGCCAATATACTAGACAATTTGGGATCTCTCATCAGTGATCTAAAGGAGAAAAACAATAACATGAATGTCGCTGTTTGTCAAATAGTGCCATCTACCATGCAAAAAAAAAAAAAAAAAAAAAAAATTCAAGACAAAATTGAAGATTTCAACAATCATCTTCTTAAGTGGGGGAAACAAATGGCATATCAATCATTAACACTGTTCCAATATTCATACTTGGTACCGGTGAACTTGACCTCTGCTTTAACAAGAAAATTGAGGCACAGCCTGCGCTTAATAGACTGGGACCTATAAAATTATTAGCTACTTTTAACAAGCAGTGTCCACAGTTCAGTCTTTGTCCTAACTGGGAAGAAGTGAAAAGAAACACAAACACATACGCATTACAACCACCTAAGCGACGGAGCGCGGACCGGGGAAACACCATCCTGACCCAACGACCACCTAACTCGCTCATTGGCCTGCCTGCCCGCCCAAAACCAGCCCACCGGACAGACTTCCACCACCATAAGTCCTACACGCACAATACTTCCCCTCAGTATCATTCGTCCACCCACCCTAGACCTCCATCCCAACACTTATCAACTGTTCCTAGAGCTGCATCACATCTGCCACCTGCAAGAACAACAAGGGTAGGACAGGGGCTTGAGAGTGGTGGGGAAGGTGCGCGCAGCTCTAACACCTACGCTGCGGCCTTGAGAAGGACGGCAGAGGAAAGGCACCATATGGGACACAATCGTTCCCTCCTTCACATTTCAAGTACAAGGGAACGACATGAGGATAATTCACCACAAAGCCGTACCCCTACTTCACCACTTTGGGGGCAGGAACACTACCTCAACCTAGATGATCTCAGCATTACCAACGTGATGCTATCAAACATAGAGACACTTTCATTAATCACCCACGGAACAGAAATAATGAAAGAACTAAAGTAGGATGCTATAATTGTGGTGAGTTTAATCACGAAAAAGCAACCTGTAGGTTTGATCACAAGTTGTTATGCGGTATCTGCCGACATCTAGGACACAAGAGCCGCCTGTGCGAGTATTATAGCCAATAGGATAATGCCAAAGAAGTTTTAGCCGATGCTAATAATAATGGGAATTTTTTTTGATAATTGAACATGTAAATGATCAGTCACTTTTAGGAAGTTTAGACGAGGTGAAATTGTTGGTGAGAGACAGAAATGTTGATGTATTATGTATAAGTGAATCATGGCTTCTTCCTAACCTTTCAGATATAGTCCAGTCAATCTACGGTAAAATTTTAGGTAACCCGGACAAAATTGCAAAACGAATAATTCTTGTTGCTATGGATTTAGACAACTTTTGTGGTGATTATATCAAAAGTCTAGAAAAATTTAAGTGGTGGAACAGTATTAAATCAAACGATTAAATCTGAATCGCAATCGCTCAGATGATGATGAAGGTGGAAGGCGGCACCATGTGATTCTCTCTCTCCACCACTTTGTTGTATGTTGCTATGTCACTAATATTATTTATTTATATATCTAGATAGTGACAATGAGGACTTAGAATTACCTTGTATTATTAAACAACTCAAATAAAATTACCTTGCATTATTAAACAATTCAAAGCATTATTATTATTATTATTATTATTATTATTATTATTATTATTGTTGTTGTTGTTGTTGTTGTTGTTGTTGTTGTTGTTGTTGTTATTATTATTATTAGTAGTAGGAGTAGTAGTAGGGAGGCGGTGGCATAGTGGATAAGGTGGTGAGCATGGGATCGGGCAGACATCCACGCTGTAGGTTGGAATCCCACCACGTACAGCCTTAAAACACTTTGCCATTTGTCGAGTGGTTTAAAGTTACCTACATGTAACCATGATACCCAGGTTCTAGGTGGTTACACCCAAGATGAGCTTGGGTGGTGATATGGGCCCTAATATGGGTACCACTATAAATGAAATTGCCTGCGCAACTAATGGGCGGAAGCTGAACAGCGCTTACCATACACTCTTCAAGTGTGCTTACAGGCGCTATAGGCCTTACCGTAAAAAAAAAAAATAAATAAATAAAAAAAAAAAGAGTAGTAGTGATAGTGGAGATAGTAGTAGTGTTTTCAATTTTTTTTTTTTTTTTTTACGGTAAGGCCTATAACGCCTGTAGGCACACTTGAAGAGTGTATGGGAAGCGCTGTTCAGCTTCCGCCCATTAGTGGCGCAGGCAATTTTATTTATAGTGGTACCCATATTAGGGCCCATATCACCCCCGAAGCTCATCTTGGGTGTAACCACCTAGAACCTGGGTATCATGGTGACATGTAGGTAACTTTAAACCACTCGACAAATGACAAAGTGTTTTAAGGTTGTACGTGGTGGGATTCGAACCTACGTGTGAACGTCTGCCCGATCCCACGTTCACTGCTGTTCCGTGGGTGATTTATCCACTATGCCACCGCCTCATTACCAAGAAACTGTGTGTTCAAAATTTTAGAGTGAGAAATATAGCCTATTACGTTTCTTGTTTTATTGAAAATGTAGCCTACTGTATATGAAATCAAATCAAACATTCATCTATTTACCCCGTTATCTACTCTTTTACTTAATTCGTTTAGCGGGCTTTCACACCGGAGTGGCACGTCGCACGTCGCATTCCACGTGGCCGTGCTACTTGAAAACGAACAATAGGAAATATATGAAACTTTTCACACCTAAATGGCGTGACACGTTGCATGTGCCACGTGCGACTTGCATACCACTCCAAGATTGGACTATATCTATCTATATATATATATATCTATCTATCTATCTATCTATCTATCTATATATCTATATATATATATATATATATATATATATATATATATATATATATATATATATATATATATATATATATATATATATATATATATATATATATATATATATATATATATATATATATATATATATATATATATATATATATATATATATATATATATATATATATATATATATATATATATATATATATATATATATATATATATATAAGCTCTTCAACTTTGATTGTATTTGAAAGGTATAAGGATGGACCTACTACATAAGATATTACCCATCAACGTCGCAGCAAAGGGCATATTGAGCATACAATCACCTTCACAAATGATATGATCTGTAAATCCAAAAAGGACAAATATTTGACAAACAAAGCCAACAAACAACAGATGATTGACCTTATAGGAGACAGGCTTGAAGCAGCAGGTTGCCAAGTGGTTAAAAGTGATGGAGATGCTGACCTCATAATCGTACAAAAGGTGTTGGAGTCAGCAAGACTGCAGGACACTGTTGTTATCGGCGAAGACACGGATCTTCTCGTACTTTTGTGCTATCATTCAAGTTTTGAGGGGCATAATATTTACTTTAGATCTAAAAAAGGCAAGATGCAAAATGCAGCACCAAAGTATGGAGCATCAAAAGCCTTAAGCTTGGAATTGACAACTGTAAGCACATCCTTTTTACACATGCCATACTTGGATGTGATACAACTTCAGGTGTATTTGGCATAGGAAAGGCACAGCCCTAAAACTCATGAATACCAATGAACATTTCAGACATCAGGCATTGGTATTCTTAAAACAAAATTCAAGTAAAACAGATATCGAAGCAGCTGGAGAAGCTGCTCTTGTAGCCTTATATGGAGGGGGCCAACTAACAGTATTAACAGTCGTCATTTTGAAAAATTTTGCCAGAAGGTTGCAACGAATACAACTTTCGTCCACCCTCAGACCCTTCCCCCAACTGCTTCAGCTGCTAAGTATTACAGCTACAGAGTATATCGTCAGGTACAGGAATGGACAGGCCGAACGGGACTAAATCCACTTGACTGGAGGTGGCATCTGGACAATGAAAATCTTATCCCCACAGAAATGGATCTTCCTCCAGCTCCACCCTCACTGCAGAATGTCATCAGATGCAGTTGCAAGAGTGACTGCACTTCTGCAAGATGCAGCTGCAGGAGGACTGCACTTTAGCATGCAAAAAGTGTAAGGGTATAAGCTGTGAGAATGTTCCACAACCTGATCTTAGCAGCTCTTTTGAAGTCGTGTAATGGGTTTGTGGAGAAGGCTGTCAAAGGATAATGACTTTTTTTTTAATTAAGTGGTGGGGACAGTCCATCATTAACAACAAAAAATTATTACACACTGATTTTATTTTTTAGGGAATATTTATGATTGTCTGTAAATTATGATGTACGCATGGTCATATCTATGTATATTTATCTATATCTAGCTATCCATCTGTCTAACTATGTATTAACAGTTTTTATTTTACTCCTGTAAACATTGTAATAATGCATACAAAGCTGTTCTTATGATATATTATGGAAGTTAGACATATTTCCTAGATTTACTTTGTTGTGCATTTTTTTTTTTTTTGAGATATTAAAGTGACTTTTGTAAAAGAAATATAATTTGTAGATTTGTCCAAATCAATGTAGTGATTTTATTTAAAAAAAAAAAAAAACTTTACAGATATCAATATTTTCAATCAAGATTTACAAAAAACTTTTCACAATAATATTAAAAAAAGCACATACTAATTGAATAGGAATTTGTTACACTAAAACTTCATGACTGTATTTTAACGAAAAATCTGTATTTTCTGAGTTACTAAAGGAAATACAAACCCAAAACGCACTTTCTAAGATTTTATTTTCTTTGTGTCGGCTGTTGTCGCGTTCATTTACACAAAAACCATAATATTTAGAGCAAAATAGGATAGAGATGAATTTATGCAGAATTTAATTTTCAATTTTTCTGGTTTCAATACTTTTTAGCCGTAAGATGAGCCATTATGGAGAAAAAACGGGAAATATGGAAAAAAGTAAGCCCTGAGGGGGGTTTTCCCAAAAAGAGGTCTTCCACCAAATATTTTTTTCTAGACTTTTAATATGTTGTTTTATAAGCCTTTAGGAGTAATTTGCACAAGAAATAATTTGTTTTGCAATTTTGTCCTGGTCAAACCATATATTGACTGGACTAATAATTTTGTTATGATATCAGGTTATAAGATTTTTCGTTATGATGGTGGACGTGGTGGAGGAGTATGTGATTATGTGAAAGATGTTCTAACAGTTAATGTGATAGAAGGCGTTGAGGACGTATGGTTAACAATACAGTGTCGCAAATCACCAGCAATCATGGTAGGATGTGTCTATAGACATTCCAAGGCTCTTATGGTCTCTTTTAATTACATAAAAAATGTTTTCAAAACACTCTGTTTAAAGAATAAGGCATTGTACATTTCTAGGTGATTTTAACGACAACTAACTTTTTAAGGATATCAAATGACTAATCTTATAAAGAGCAACAAATTGACACAGTTGGTCAATAAACCAACTAGAGTTACGCATACATCCTCGACGCTGATGAATTTAGTCATAACCAACAAGCCCAGTGCTGTCCTCTCATGTGATGTTGTTCCGCAGGAGATAGCCGACCATGATCTCATTAGTATCACTGTTGATATTAAAAAACCCAAGAGGTTGCCTATCATTAGGACTTTTCGACATCTCGGTGAATATACTAAAGATAATTTTTGTTTTAAACTATTTGAAAAACACGGAAAAATTTAATATGATTTTATACACAGACGACGTCAATATACAAGTTGATGTTTTTACTTCTACTTTTATCAGATGCTTGGATGCTTGTGCTCCCTATGTTACCAAGCAAATTAAACATTCATTTGCACCATGGATGACTGACTGTCTGCGTGAGGCAATGAATCTTAGAGATGACACTAAGAAAAAACTTCAGTCTGATAGATATATCATTGCTCTTCAGGAACAATATAAACATGAAAAGAAGCGAGTCAAAACGCTCATTGCTGAATATAAAGTTACATATAATCGCAAAAAATGTCTTGATAATAAAGGGAATATTTCTAAGACTTGGGCAACCATTAAAGATATTGTTCCTGACTGTAAGAATCACTCTAGAGAATACAATTTTGATGATGAAGCAAAGAAAGCCAATGAATTTAATGTTCACTTTGCAAACCTAGGGAGAAACACTTATGATAAAACTCAAGAAACGCTCCATGGTGAAAATGTACCTGATTTTAATGACGCAAATGTGATTTTAGATGGTGTTAGTATTTTTAGACCGCAGCCTGTAGACATAGAACTTGTCATCCTAACTAAAAAGTCTTAACGAAACTAGGGCAGTTGGTTCTGCCAGTATTTCAATGAAATTTATTAAGGATTCCTTGTATGTTACAGCCTTATCTAACTTGTATTATCAACACCTCCATTATCACATGCAGGCATGTTCCCTTCTTCTTGGAAACATGCCCTTGTGGTTCCATTGTTTAAAAGTGGCGATACAAATAATTTGAACAATTATAGACCCATTTCGCTTTTACCCATTCTTTCAAAAATACTGAAGAAAATAGTAGCTGGTCAACTCATACAGTTCTTGGAACGCAACAAAATCATGTCTAATGCACAGCACGGGTTCCGCCCTAGACTATCCACAGAGACTGCACTCACGGTTATTACGGACAAAATATATGATAATATGGATTCAAAAAAATATCTCTTTTGACTATGTGACCTATCAAAGGCTTTTGATAGTGTTTGCCACGAGAATCTGCTACGTAAATGTGCTATGCTCAACATTGATAACTTTTGGTTCTCTAGTTACATTCAGAACAGATCACAATCTGTCCGGATAAAGAATGAAATTTTGCAGGAAGTACATGTGGGATATGGGGTTCCACAGGGCTCAGTTCTTGGCCCCATTCTCTTCTCCATATATAAAAATGACCTTGGTGGAAAAAATAGATGGATGTTCTCTGATACAGTATGCCGATGACACCCAGTTTCTTACAGCCGATACTATTGACAATCTTAATAACCTTATCAATAATACAGAAGAGGCAATGCGTAAAATAAAACTATATTTCATTACTAATGGACTTCTATTAAATCCCCAAAAACACAATGCATCTTTATTGGAAACAGGCAACTATTATCTCGAATTCCTCCTGAGACTTTTATAAATTGTGACGGCGTGCACATTCACCCAAGCACACATGTCAAGAACTTAGGTGTCTATTTTGATAAATATATGCTTTTTGATGTGCATATTGATGAACTTAACAAGAAGGTCATGGGAGTATTAATGTTTCTTAACAGAGTAAGTGAGCATTTTGATAAAACTACCCGAATTATTGTTGTGCTGTCTCTGGTGCTTAGTCTTATAAATTATTGTATCAGCATTTGGGGCAGTACTTGTAAAACGCTTCTTCACAGTGTGCAAAAATTACAACATTTTGCTGCAAAGTTGCCATCGCAGGAGCGAGGAAATATGACCATGCAACTCCTTTCATAAAAGAACTAAAGTGGTTGACCATTAACGACAAATATGTTTTTGAAAAGTGTACCACTGTTTACAAAGCAGTCCATGGATTATACCCAGACTGGTATATAAAGTTCCCCACAGTTAGAAAAAGGGCTGCAAGCATAACAAGGCAAGAAAATAACCTTCACATACCAAGAGCCAAAACAGACTCTGGTGCCAGGCCCACTACTATATGTGGACCAACATTCTGGAACAATTTGCCTCATTACACCAGAAGCTCTGGAAGTTTACATAGTTTTTAATCTAGTCTTTTAAATATATTTCTTAAAGACTCGTAATCACGTCTATTTTCACTCTTCCGTATATGATATGTCTATTGTTTTAATTAGATTTTATTTTTTAAGTTGATTTAAAAAAATATTTTAGGCTAGACATTTTTTCTCTTAATCTATAGTTTTACTATTACTGTTTTGCCTTTTAACCTGTTGTTTAACTTTTATCTGTTTTTAGCTTTAAAACTATTATTTGAATTGAAAACTGCTTACGCAGATTAGTATCTGTAGAATTTAAATACTATTATATACCTATGGCTATAAAGAATAGCCATGTATCATGGAAATAAACAATTTGAATTTGTATAATTGTATAACTCTCTCTCTCTCTCTCTCTCTCTCTCTCTCTCTCTCTCTCTCTCTCTCTCTCTCTCTGTGTGTGTGTGTGTGTGTGTGTGTGTGTGTGTGTGTGTGTGTGTGTGTGTGTGTGTGTGTGTGTGTGTGTGTGTGTGTGTGTGTGTGTGTGTGTGTGTGTGTGTGTGTGTGTGTGTGTGTGTGTGTGTGTGTGTGTGTGTGTGTGTGTGTGTGTGTGTGTGTGTGTGTGTGTGTGTGTGTGTGTGTGTGTGTGTGTGTGTGTGTGTGTGTGTGTGTGTGTGTGTGTGTGTGTGTGTGTGTGTGTGTGTGTGTGTGGATAATTAATATGCGAAGTGTCAGTGCAAGCATCAACCATCTAACATTACTAATACTAAGGTGGACAAGCTCGGCAGTGTAGCTCAGGAGGGAGTATTCAGTGAGGTAGCGAGAAGGTTTGTTTTGTCCTGAGTAGAGAGGCAGGTCACGGATGTAGGGAGTATAGGAGAGGTCTGAAGGTGCAACGTTGCGATGAATTAATTGTAAGAGCTAGCTGAAGACAGGCAATTTGTTAGGTTAGTATTTTTAAATGCTTTTGC
>NC_059269.1:2130828-2134062 GCF_017591435.1 Portunus trituberculatus | reverse complement strand
CATCTTCTCCTGTCTGTCATTTCTCTCTTCTTGCCATTATTTTTTCCTTATTTCTCCTTCCTCTGATTTTCCTGTCTTTCATTCCTCCGCCTTTCTTCCTTTCTTTCTCTTCCCTTCTCTCTCTCATTCCTTCCACCTTTCTTCCTATCATTCTGTCATTTTCTTTTTCCCTTCTTCTTTATCTTCCCTATACTTCACTCGTTTTTCATTCCTCCCTTTCTCTTCCTGTTTTCCTCATCTCTTCTCCTGCCTCCTCTTCCTATTGTCTTAGCTTTCCCTCCTCTTCTCATCCTTTTCATCAAGCCTCTCTTTTCCTCCTTCTTCTCTTCTCTTTCTCCCTTCTCCTCCTTCTTCACCGTCCCTTTCTTTCATTCCTTATCTTTCTTCTTGTTCCTCCTCCTCCTCCTCCTCCTCCTCCTCCTCCTCCTCCTCCTCCTCCTCCTCCTCGTTAACACGCTGATGCAGAAAAACCAACCCTCCAGACACCTTCATTACCGGCACAACAACATAACCACACAAAAGGAGAGAGAAAGGGAGGGAGGGAGGGAAAATAAGGGAGGAAAAAAGGAAAAGGTACAGGAGAGGGAGGAATAGGTCATGGAGGGGAAAAAATGAAGGATATGTTGGAGAAAAGGAAGAGAGAGAGAGAGAGAGAGAGAGAGAGAGAGAGAGAGAGAGAGAGAGAGAGAGAGAGAGAGAGAGAGAGAGAGAGAGAGAGAGCTAAAAGCAGAAAAGGGAAAAGGTTAGAAGCACGTCATGTAAAATAGGTCTACGAAGTGGGGGTTAATCTAACTTTACCTAACCATACTAACTCAACAAACTAATTTGGTGACTCAGCCCATGTGATTATCGTCTACTTAACGTTCCACTCACATATTAGAGAGTGGCTTGAACTTCAATTAACACAGCAGAGCTAACACGAGGCCAATGACTCTTTCCTGTAGGCTCCAGCTAAATAAGAACTGGTCTCTCTCTCTCTCTCTCTCTCTCTCTCTCTCTCTCTCCTCTCTCTCTCTCTCTCTCTCATTACTCGGTATAATTTCCTCACTTGAAAAATGTGTATAATTGCTAATCATATTTTCCTTTCCATCAAATTTACAAACAAGTTGTCCCTCCCTCCTCTTCCCTCCCCTCCACCATCATCCCCACACGGCCTCCTATTCTTACCCAGAAACATTATCTCCACCCCACCTTCCCTCCCTCCACTTCCCCATCTCCCTCCCACCCACCCCTCATTATCCCTGCACTCCTTCCCCATCATCTCCTTCCCCCTTATCATCATCCCTCCCTCCCATCCTCTCCCATCATCATCCCATACTCCCTCCCATCCTCCCCACCATCACCCCCCGTTTCCCTCAACTCCACCTTCATCCCTACACTCCCTCCCACCCCCCAACCATCACCCCCACTTTCCATCCTACTCTCCCCTTTCACCTTCATCTCCCCTCCTCCCCATCCCCGGGCGAAGACTAATCACGGGCACACGGGAACGGTGGGCGAGGGGCGGCAGGAGTCGGGGGGCGAGAGGACAGGGGTGTGGGTGGGCGTGGACATCAAGGGTGACGTCACGCAGAGTATTCGTGACAAAGTTAACGGTGAGAAAAAATGAACCAGAGAGAGAGAGAGAGAGAGAGAGATGTCAGTATTATTTGCTATTTATTTGTTTATTTCTCTTACTTATTTTTTATTTCACTTTTTTTATGTCAATTACTCTTGTTGTTAGTTCTTACCTCTTCTCGAAATTTGGATTGGATGTTCTCTTTGTTAATCTCATTCCTATTGCTTACTTATGTATCATTTTTACTGTAATTATTCTCTCTCTCTCTCTCTCTCTCTCTCTCTCTCTCTCTCTCTCTCTCTCTCTCTCTCTCTCTCTCTCTCTCTCTCAATCATACAGTACTCGTTAAAATATGCTCCTTGAGTCTTATTTGCTATCTACTTATTTTCTTCTATTATTTACATTATTTTGAGGCTTTCTTTTTTTCTTCTCTACCTTTTGGTCTCTTTTTTATTATGCGTATTCTCTTTTACTGTTTTATAATCTTCTGTTAGTTCTCATTTGCTATTTATCAATTTTTACTATTATTTATGTTATTTTCACTTCACATGCCTACTTCTTTGCCTTTGTCTTTTTGTTTCATCTTCTTCTCGTACTTACGGATATTCTCTTTCGTTACTGGCGTCTTCTGTTCCTTCTTATTTGTTATTTATTCATTTTTGCTACCTATTATTTTTTTCATGTATCTACTTTGTTTTTAGTTTTGTTGCCCCAATCATTATTCATGTTTTTTTTTCTTTTTAATTTTGAACACTTCAGTACAGGACACGTTTCCATATTCATTCTGCTTACTATTTGGTGATTTTATACAGCTTCAGGATCTTACATGGGGATTAAAATAGTGAAGACTCTGGCCATTAATGTTATGAGCTCCATAAATCCTTCCTAATGTCAATAAAATCGTCTAATCACACCCGAAACTCAAAATAAAAATGCGTCCCAGTACTAAAGGAGTTAATAATGTTTCTATCTTTATTGTTCTTTTTCTTACCTTTAGTCATAATTCTTCTATGCTATTTTCATTTTCACTTTTTTTATTAATATTTTTACTTTCGTTGTCTTTTTCTTACCGTTAGCTATAATTCCTTTGTTTACGTTATTTTCATTTTTGTTTTTTCTTACCCTTAGACATAATTCCTCTATGCTATTTCCACTTTTACTTTCTTATTCAGAGTTTTACTTTTGTTGTTACTTTTTCTTACCATAAGTCATAATTCCTTTGTTTATGTTATTTTTTTTATGTATGTATGTGTGTATGTCCTTTTCTCATTGGCTCACTGGCTTGCCACTCTTCTTTATTGTTCACCTGTTATTGGTTCGATTTTCCAGTAATAGTGTGTGTGTGTGTGTGTGTGTGTGTGTGTGTGTGTGTGTGTGTGTGTGTGTAATTCACTGTTTGATCTGCTGCAGTCTCTGACGAGACAGCCAGACGTTACCCTACGGAACGAGCTCAGAGCTCATTATTTCCTATCATCGGATAGGTCTGAGACCAGGCACACACCACACACCGGGACAACAAGGTCACAACTCCTCGATTTACATCCCGTACCTACTCACTGCTAGGTGAACAGGGGCTACACGTGAAAGGAGACACACCCAAATATCTCCACCCGGCCGGGGAATCGAACCCCGGTCATCTGGCTTGTGAAGCCAGCGCTCTAACCACTGAGCTACCG
>NC_059269.1:2115303-2122803 GCF_017591435.1 Portunus trituberculatus | reverse complement strand
ATATATATATATATATATATATATATATATATATATATATATATATATATATATATATATATATATATATATATATATATATATATATATATATATATATATATACGTGTTTGACAAATGTAGCAAAAACGACTCTTCTCTCAAGTTTTGGAGATGCGAATTGGAAAACGAGTGTAAAGGGCGTATTCACACTAAAAACTAGGCGTTAGTAAAAGAAGTAAATATACATTCACACGGTGCGTCAGCAGTAAATGTTGAAGTTGGTGAAATTAAAACAAGTGTAAAACGTAAAGCTGAGGAAACTTTAGAAGTGCCGTCATCAGTTGTTAATGCTTGCATTGAAAATAGTTCTCAAGCTGCTCTGGCACCATTGCCCACTTCAGATGCCATGAAAAAAATTGTTCGATGAAAACCAAATCAATTAGATTCTGTTCCTTCAAATGCTCTCAGTTTAAGTGAATTAGAAATAGCGGATGTGTACAAACTTTATCTTACGCACGGTGGTCAGTCTGAAGACTTTTTACTTGGAGATAGCTGTGAAAAACACGACAGAATAATAATATTTGGTAAATATTTTACGTGATTCTGATGTGTGGTTCGCGGATGGAACTTTTAAGATGTTTTCTCCATTGTTTTCTCAGGTTCACGTTATTATGGCAAGAAAGCATGAGGGAGTTGTTCCTGTACTGTACGTTTTATTACCTAATAAGCGTCAAGCAACAACCGTGAAAATGTTTCAAATGATAACTGATTTGTCTGCAGACTTGCAACCAAAGGAATTTATTGTGATTATGAACAAGCAGCTTTTTCTGCAATGAAAGAATGTTTTTCGGAGGTGGAGTTGAAAGGCTGTTTCTTTCATTTTGCACATAATATTCATAAGCATCTGAAACATCTTGGGCTACAACATTTGTATAATAATGATCTTGACTTCGCTGTAAAAGCTAAAATGATCGTTGCTTTATCTTTTGTAGCTGTTTCTCACATGGGTGTTTACATCGATGCTTTCTCGGAATACTTACCTGATGAACTTCAGCCGTTAATGAACTGGGTCGAAGATAATTATGTAGGGAGACCACTGAGAAGAGGAAATGGGCGACGTTCACCACTTTTTCCTACAAAAATGTGGAATATGTATAGTCGAACCATATCAGGTGAGGACAGAACAAACAATCATGCCGAAGCTACGCACAGGAAAATCTATGCAGAACTAGGAATGAATCATCCACTTATATGGAAATTCATCGATGGAATAAAGAGAATTCAGAAAGGAAGTGATTCGTATTATGAACAACTAATTGCTGGAAATGCTCCAGCTCGAAAACGTCTGAAATACATTAGGATTGATGAACGCATTTTAAGTATAACACAGCAGTTTGATTCACGGGAGCCACTACAATATTGACGTGGTTTGGCATAGAACTATGAAATGCATTAAATTATTGGTGAAATTATTTCATTTTAATGTTTTTTTTTTGTAATATTTTAGTAAATCTATTGATGAAATTACTTCAATATATAAAATTGTCAATGGAGATAGTTTTTTTTCTCTTCATAAAACTCCTTAAAACATATAAATAAGACGGTTTAACTTTTGTGTAGAAAATTATTTTGCTAGCAGTTTTGAGTTTTGGTGCATAGAATGCTGAAAAAAAAAAATAACACATTTTTTACATATATCAGTTCCTTAAACAAATCGTGTTTATATACGCGATTTGCTTGCATTTCTGTGTTTTGGTGCAGAAAAGCTAAAGTCTAATAAAGCAGCACGTTTTCGATACTTTTATTTATTTTTTCTATCTTAGCTTCTTTTCATCAGTTTTATCGGTTAGAAGGACAATGAGTTTTCAATTGATAGTTTTTTTTTTCAGAAAACACCTTAAAAACACATAAATAAGAATTTTTAACAAATATAGTGTATATACTTGTTTTGACTGATTTTCTGAGTTTTTTGTGCCAAAAATGCTGTAAACAACAAAAATAACCGATTGTTTTTTTAGATATATTTCATTTCCTTAAACAAATAAAGTGTATATACGCTTTTTGCCTGCATTTCTGTGCTTCGGTATACAAAAAGCTGAAAACTCACTAAAATAACACGTGTTTGTTACTTTTATTTCGTTTCTCTATTATTATTACAAAAATTTCAATTGAAATAGGGTTTTTTTTCAGAAAAATCTTAAAAACACATAAGTAAGACGTTTTAACAAATATAGTGTATATACTTGTTTTCTCTGCTTTTCTCAGTTTTGTTGCATAAAATGCTGTAAACCACAAATTTTATTTACATACTTTACTTCCTTAAACGAATAATGTGTAATTACACTTTTTACCTGCATTTGGTGCATAAAAAGCTGAAAACCACTAAAATAGCAATTTTTTGTTATTTTTCTTTCATTTCTCTCTATTGGATTATTTTCATAAATTTCCTCGTTTTAAAGTGTAACAATGTAAAAACGACTTGTATATACAAAATTTTCATAAAACTCCAAAAACATATAAATAATAACTTTTAAAAAAATACTGTCTGTATTCTTGTTTTGCCTGCATTTCTGAGTTTTGGTGCGTAAAATTATGGAAAACACCAAAATAACCCATTTTTTTACACTTTTCAGTTCCTTACACAAATAGTGTGTATATGCGCTTTTTCCGTTTTTATCTGTGTGTGTGTGTGTGTGTGTGTGTGTGTGTGTGTGTGTGTGTGTGTGTGTGTGTGTGTGTGTGTGTGTGTGTGTGTGTGTGTGTGTGTTTTCGTGCATAAAAAAAGTAGGAAACCACTAAAATAGCATATTTTATTGTTTTTAAAATTGTTTCGATATTAGCTTGTTTTCATTAATTCTCTCGTTTTGAAGCATAAAGCTTTAAAATTATTTCAATATACAATATATTCAATTGAGATTTTTTTTTCTATATAAACATCTTACAAATATATAAAAAAGATGTTTTAGCAAATATTGTGTACAAACTAATTTGGCTGCATTTCTGAGTTTCGGTGCATAAAATGCTGGAAAAAAAAGTATCCCATCTTTTTACATATTTAATTTCTTAAAACAAATTTTGTTTATATACGTCATCTTAGTGCATTTCTGTGTTTTAATATATGAAAAGCTGAAAATCACTGAAATAACACGTTTTCTTTCTTTTATTTCATTTCTCTATATTAGCTTGTTTTCATGTTCATTAATTTCTCGTTTTAAAAAGTGAAACAATGTAAATTAACTTCAGGATACAAAATTTTCAATTAAAGTATTTATTTTTATTTCATAAAACACCTTAAAAACACACAAAAATAACAGGTTTTAACAAACTTAGTGTATGAACTTGTTTTGCTTGCATTTCTGAGTTTTGTTTTTGTTTTCATCATTTTCATTATTTTGACGCATAAAAATAAACTTCTTCTTCTTCTTCATCTTCCTCCTTTTCTTCTTCTTC
Organism: Portunus trituberculatus; assembly: GCF_017591435.1. Lineage (NCBI taxonomy): Eukaryota > Metazoa > Arthropoda > Malacostraca > Decapoda > Portunidae > Portunus > Portunus trituberculatus. The sequence goes on along the minus strand of NC_059269.1, from coordinate 2,119,371 downwards.
TTCTTCTTCTTATTATTATTATTATTATTATTATTATTATTATTATTAACAACAACAATGATAAAAATAATAGTAATAACATCAGTGATAATAGTAAATTTAATAGAGATGAAAATAATCATAATAATATCAATAATAACAAAAATAGTGACAATGAATCGAAATAATACTAAAAATTATAATAGTTTACTACTACTACTATTGCTACTACTACTACTACTACTACTACTACTACTACTACTACTACTACTACTACTACTACTACTACTACTACTACTACTACTACTACTACTACTACTACTACTACTACTACTACTACTACTACTACTACTAATAATAATAATAATAATAATAATAATAATAATAATAAGATCCCACACTCCCCACCATTTTCACTACTCTTGACCTATTCTGCTTTCGTTCATACTAGTGAATTTAATTGCCAATTCATTATTGCTAGGGCCCTCAAGCCAGGACTGTCCAGGAAGAAAATATTAAAATAATTAAAAAGTGAATGAAAAAAAAATGAGAAGAATGGAAGCATATAGATAGGAAAGAGAGAAGAGTGGAATCACGGGCTCTTTCGTGGCCGAGGAGTCTTCAAGCTCATGTGTTTGAATCGTGGCCACGGTTCAAGGATAAAAAGGGCATTCACTCGGGGTAAAGGTTCGCTAATGGGTTGAGTTTCATATAGATGGTACCTCGTATGGCAAAAAGAACCTCATTCAAAGCCCATATTGTAAAGAAAAAATATCTCTACTAAGGTAGTGGCGGCGGCTTAGTAGAGAAGACTCATCTGGCAAAACCCGCACCCCTGCTGGCCGCCTCCCGCTACTACACTACTAGTACTCTTGGAATATTCTGCTTTCGCTAACGCTTGTATAATTCATTGGCAATACACATTATATATAAAATGAATATTTGAAATGGCGCTATTCCCAGGACTGTCCAGGACCTAAATCCCACACAACTGTACACAAAGGAGAACGTGACTTGGCCGCACCTTTGAAAATAAAACATTACCATGATTCACGGAGCAAATTACCCTAAACATTACTAATAACTAAATCTAAACAAACATTAATTTTGCAAAAAGAAAGTAATATAATAATACATTTATCATGAACAAAAAAATATGTGAATATCCTTTAAACAATCAAAACAGTATTACAATAACTAAAAAAAAACTATATCCTTTATATAAGAAAATAGAGGGAAATGAGAGGAATTAGACGACAGTACTCTCTGTTCTCTCCGTCAGATATCCACATAACCGCGATACAACAGGAATGGTGGTCAACATGATGGCACTAGTAATAGTAGTAGTAGTAGAAGTAGTAGTAGTAGTAGTAGTAGTAGTAGTAGTAGTAGTAATAGAAAAGGTATTAGTATTAGCATTATTATTATTATTAGTAGTAGTAGTAGTAGTAGTAGTAGTTGGTTGGACGTGGTTTAGAGGATAGGAGAACGTTATGAGGCTGGCAGGAGGTGGTCTAGAGAGAGGGACAGCGTTTTGAGGCTGGCGGGAGGTGGTTTAGAAAGAGGGAGAGCGTTATGAGGCTGGCAGGAGGTGGTCTAGAGGGAAGGACAGCGTTAAGAGGCTGGCACGAGGTGGTTTAGAGGGAGGGACAGCGTTATGAGGCTGTTAGGAGGTGGTCTAGAGGAAAGGACAGCGTTATGAGGCTGGCAAGAGGTGGTTTGGAGGGAGGAAGAGCGTTATGAAACTGGCAGGAGGGAGTCTAGAGGGAAGGACAGAGTTATGAGGCTGGCAGGAGGTGATTTAGAGGGAGGGAGAGCGTTATAAGGCTGTAAGGAGATGATATAGAGGGAGGGAGAGCGTTATGAGGCTTAGTGGAGGTGGTCTAGAGGGAGAGAGAGCGTTATGAGGCTGGCAGGAGGTTGTCTAGAGGGAAGGACAGCGTTATGAGGCTGGCAGGAGGTGGTGTAGAGGGAGGGAGAGCGTTATGAGGCTTACAGGAGGTGGTGTAGAGGGAGGGACAGCGTTATGAGGCTAGCAAGAGGTGGTTTAGAGGGAGGGAGAGCGTTAGGAGGCTGTCAGGTGGTGTAGAGAGAGAGACAGCGTTATGAGACAGGCAGGAGGTGGTCTAGAGGGAGGGAGAGCGTTATGAGGCTGGAAAGAGGTGGTTTAGAAGGAGGGAGAGAGTTATTAAGCTTGCAGGAGGTGGTTTCGAGGGAGGGAGAGCGTTGTGAGGCTGTCAGGTGGTGTAGGGGGAGGAACAGCGTTATGAGGCTGGCAGGAGGTAGTCTAGAAGGAGGGAGAGCGTTATGAGGCTGTCAAGTGGTGTAGAGGGAGGGACAGCGTTATGAAGCTGGCAGAAGGTTGTCTAGAGGGAGGGAGAGCGTTATGAGGAGGGAGGGAGAGCGTTATGAGGCTGGCAGGAGGTGGTTTAGAGGGAGGGAGAGCGTTATGAGGCTGACAGGTGGTGTAGAGGGAGGAGAGCGTTATGAGGCTGGCAGGAGGTGGTCTAGAGGAGGGAGGGAGAGGGTTTATGAGGCTGGCAGGAGGTGGTTTAGAGGAGAGAGCGTTATGAGGCTGGCAGGGTGGTTTAGAGGAGGAGAGCGTTATGAGGCTGGCAGGAGGTGGTTTAGAGGAGGAGAGCGTTATGAGGCTGTCAGGTGGTGTAGAGGAGGGACAGCGTTATGAGGCTGGCGGGATGGGGTCTAGAGAGAGGAGAGCGTTATGAGGCTGGCAGGTTGTGTAGAGGTGGGAGGGAGGAGAGCGTTATGAGGCTGGCAGGAGGTGGTCTAGAGGAGGAGAGCGTTATGAGGCTGGCAGGTGGTCTAGAGGAGAGAGCGTTATGAGGCTGGCGGGAGGTGGTTTAGAGGAGGGATAGCGTTATGAGGCTGGCGGGAGGTGGTCTAGAGGAGGGATAGAGTTATGAGGCTGGCAGGTGGTCTAGAGGGAGGGAGAGCGTTATGAGGCTGACAGGAGGTGGTTTAGAGGGAGGGAGAGCGTTATGAGGCAGGCAGGTGGTCTAGAGGGAGGGATAGCGTTATGAGGCTGGCAGGAGGTGGTCTAGAGGAGGGAGAGCGTTATGAGGCTGGATGGAGGTGGTCTAGAGGAGGAGAGCGTTATGAGGCTGGCAGGAGGTGGTCTAGAGGTGGTCTAGAGGAGAGCGTTATGAGGCTGGCAGGAGGTGATTTAGAGGAGGAGAGCGTTATGAGGCTGGCAGGAGGTGGTTTAGAGGGAGGGAGAGCGTTATGAGGCTGGCAGGAGGTGGTTTAGAGGAAGGGAGAGCGTTATGAGGCTGTCAGGTGGTGTAGAGGGAGGGACAGCGTTATAAGGCTGGCAAGAGATGGTCTAGAGGGAGGGAGAGTGTTATGAGGCTCTCACGTGGTGTAGAGAGAGGGATAGTGTTATGAGGCTGGCAGGAGGTGGTCTAGAGGGAGGGAGAGCGTTTTGAGGCTGTCAGGTGGTGTAGAGGGAGGGACAGCGTTATGAGGATGGCGGGAGGTGGTCTTGAGGGAGGGAGAGCGTTATGAGGCTGGCAGGTGGTGTAGAGGAAGGGATAGCGTTATGAGGCTGGCAGGAGGTGGTTTAGAGGGAGGGAGAGCGTTATGAGGCAGGCAGGTAGTCTAGAGGAAGGGATAGCGTTATGAGGCTGGCAGGTGGTTTAGAGGGAGGGAGAGCGTTATGAGGCAGGCAGGTAGTCTAGAGGAAGGGATAGCGTTATGAGGCTGGCAGGAGGTGGTCTAGAGGGAGGGAGAGCGTTATGAAGCTGGATGGAGGTGGTCTAGAGAGAGGGAGAGCTTTATGAGGCTGGCGGGAGGTGGTTTAGAGGGAGGGAGAGCTTTATGAGGCTGGCAGGTTGTTTAGTGGGAGGGAGAGCGTTATGAGGCTGGCGGGAGGTGGTTTAGAGGGAGGGAGAGCTTTATGAGGCTGGCAGGTGGTCTAGAGGGAAAGAGAGCGTTATGAGGCTGGCAGGTAGTCTAGAAGAAGGGATAGCGTTATGAGGCTGACAGGAGGTGGTTTAGAGGGAGGGAGAGCGTTATGAGGCTGGCAGGAGGTGGTTTAGAGGGAGGGAGAGCGTTATGAGGCTGACGGGA
>NC_059269.1:2102803-2110303 GCF_017591435.1 Portunus trituberculatus | reverse complement strand
TGTTTAACCAAGAGTGAAGGCATGTATAGCCGTGAATAAGGGTGAAAGGTCACTGTCCGCTGGTAAATTTTCGTCGGGGATCCGGGATGAGGGATAGAGGTCAACCTCCACCCATGGCCCAGTAACAAGCCGACTTAATCTGTGGCGCCGCTGGTGGCCGCCACCACCCACCAGCGCACACCCGATCCACTCTCGGACCTGCGAACGCCCACGATATCAAGTGGATCGAGGTCGTGTCAGTCCTACTATAATCAAACCACGCTCTGGAGTCACTTTGGGTGTGGACGCTGCGGTAAATCCCCGGCTCGCCACTATGCCAAATCAGCCCCAACACACATCACTTCGTGTCATTCGTCACCTATTTACTAATTATTCTTATGTTTTATTTCCCATTAAATACTTTTTTAGATTCAATAAGGGTTTGTAGTGTTATGAATGCACTGTAGTATTGTAATATAGATAATAACAATTAGTATACATACATAAATAGCACGACACGTGGCAACGCTATTTTGCGGGGTTGTCAGGTAGGTCTGCTGGGAAGGCAGGCAGGTCAGGGGTCGGGGATTAAGGTGGGTCAGGGTCATTCATTCATCACCTGGCCACCCACCCAGCAAGATGGAAGGAAGCGTCACGAATCGTGGCGGACCAATACACAGCCGAGAGAAGGAACTTATATACAACGTATATAACTACTTCTTAGAACCTTGACTTATACCTCAGTGGTGGTGTGGAAAATAAGTCGAAAGCAGAATAGGTATGTTATATTATTTAGAAGGTTTTTGGGAGTTTTCTTTACCCTTTTCTACAAAATTATTCAGAGAGAGAGAGAGAGAGAGAGAGAGAGAGAGAGAGAGAGAGAGAGAGAGAGAGAGAAGAGAGAGGTGGTGGAGTGGTGTAGACTTAAAAGGGTCAGGCGATCTCTAATCCTTTTTAATTGCCCTAGTAGTACTGGGAGAGATTTGGCAACGCTGTAGCTGGGAAGTCCCCTTTTCCGACCCCACCCAAAGTGACTCCAGAGCGTGGTTTGACTATAGCAATCCTGCTAAGGACCAGAACGAGGCTAAACCCATCACAAAGTTGCCAAGATACAAAAGTTCTGTCGCACAGCCGTGCGCGGATGCATTCTCTGAAAAAGAAACGCAATTAGTACTTATCAACAGCATGGAAACCTATCAAGAAATAGGCTCAGTAATTGAAGGACATGTATTTGGAAAACCAAGTAAAACTTTACTAGACACCGGAGCACAGGTGAACATTATTAGCTTAAAACACTTGAGAGAAAGGGTACCAGGAGTAGTACTCCTTGAACCAACAAATTACGAATTACGGGGAGTAACAGGAGACATTATGAAGACTTTAGGGGAAACAGTTGTGCCCGTAGAAACAGGAAAGTGTTTTCGCTATGACATCAGCTGTAGTAGTGGAAGGATCTGTCTTCCCTGGTGATTTATTAATAGGCTATGAAACAATGAAAAAAGAGGAGATCGCATTGATTCCCGCGATGGGAAGTGCTGAATTAAGTTATTACTATTACGTACTTTCCACTGGGGAAAATGGCAACCCCAACGCCGTAGGTACGTGCGGCATGTAATAAGATGAGCTTTATTTTTGTCTTTTATTAACAAAATATATTTCTTATAAGGGCAACAAAGTTGACACACATAGTAATGGCTAAATTGCATGTACCAATTGCTAACAGTAACAAACTTTCACCTAAGTACTCAGGGCCCTATAAAGTAGTATTGGCTGCCTCTGGAAATAAATTTCAATTAGAGAACTTGCACGATGGTGAAGTGGTCATACGACACTTCAACGATTTGAAACTGGCGCCTGGTCTAATTAGTACTTCAGGATTAATAAACAAGAAGGACAAAGTAACTGAAAATTCTCCAGAAAACTTAGAAGGTTATAACACTGCTAAGAGAGTAGAACAAGATGAAAATGTAAATGAGTACAGGAAGAAATTGAGGAGTCATGTCAGAAACATTAATGCTGCAACTAAGAAATGTGAAAGTAATTAATTCATTGAATGAAATTGGTTGGAAAATTATGGAATCAGATGATAGCGCAGAGGTAGAAAAACTGACGATTGATGCCGAAGAAAAACTATATGAATGTGATTTCTATACATATGTTGATGAAATGTTGTCAGAATTAGGAGTTGATTGTAATTCGTTTAATAGGTAGACATGCAACAACCCTTGCATTCTTTTAGCTTCGTAGGTAACAACATGAGCCTCAGTTTGCCCAGATGTATTAATCGAGAAAATATGTGACACGGAAAGGAATCACTCAGATAATGTAGTTCTACACTTGGACAGGGTAACGTACGTACAGGATAACTTGAGCAAAATAAACAAGGGCCTGGAAACAGTGGAAACCAGAACGATATATACACAATCTCTGAGTATTCAGGAAACTTTCCATAATCAGAGAGAAAAGTGAAAGTATTGAAAATAACTTGCTTAAGAAATCGATAAGTGACAAAAGAGCCGCAGCAGTAAAGGCTTTGAATGGACTAAATATAAGTAATATACGAGTACGTAGGTCCTTATGCCGACTTCACTCACTTTATGAACATCTTAGATGGATCATTAGGAAAACTTGATGCACTCCAAGACGTTACTGAAGACAACCATAGTACCTTGTTAGACATAAAGGACAATGTAGAAACCCTCGTCGCAGGTATAACAAATGTAACGGAATCCTTGAATATTTTCAGGCTCTGGGATCAACTGCACATGAGAACAAAAGAAATTAGTAATGACACAAAACAACTAATTCAAGAGTTGACTTTAACCAATACGAAACAGTCACATTAACACGACTGTCTATCACAAACTCACTTCAACCACACTTAAAAAGTCCTTAATATTCGTCGCGTGCCACCCCATTACTGAAAAAATAATTTTCTGCAAATTGTCACTTCAAATTGTGCGAAAACATACCAAAACATGAAACAGTTCAAGATTCTCAGTCTTTCTAGATCATGGATAGATATGAAGCAATTACAATATTAATTGCATTATTCTTTACTGTAGGATTCATTTTCATGGTATATATATATATATATATATATATATATATATATATATATATATATATATATATATATATATATATATATATATATATATATATATATATATATATATATATATATATATATATATATATATATATATATATATATATATATATATATATATATATATATATATATATATATATATATATATATATATGGAAAAATGTTTTCGTACACTTAAACCACACGTCAACCTGTGTGAGTGTAATTAGCGTTTAAGGTTATACTGTACTAGACAAGAAGCAACGTACCGGCTTTCGATTGTGAAGTGTGATTGTGAGCGTGCGAGGACATTGTTAATTGTGTAAAGAATATTCCATAACCCTGTAATAGGAAGTATGACAGAAAAGACAAGATAGAATGAAAATTAATATGAATTATACTGCATACATTGAATTTAGAAAGAAAGAATTGTATTGTATAATATATGTTAAACTATATATATTAAACTAAGATATATTGAATGAAAATGCATGTTCTTATAACAGTAGAATATAAGAAACTTTAATCAGAAATAAATGAATGTAAGATAATATAAAATAAGATTATGTATGATAGTATTAGAAATTAGGCACCAATTGTAATATAGAAGACTTGTCGGGACGACAAGCAGTAGCTGACCGAGCCCTGTAATAGGCATTTTAAAAATATATATAAATATATAGAGGTAGACCTAAACTAGCTGTATAAGCAAGAGTGAAGGCATGTATAGCCGTGAATAAGGGTCAAAGGTCACTGTCTCGGAATTTTCGTCAACCGCTAGCTCTAACGTCCCGTCGTAAGAAAACCGTCTGGTTTATTTCACACCGATAAAGCTTACCGCTGATTCAGCTCGCTAGGCCTTAACATCCCATTGGTAGGTGGTAATGTATGTCATAGTTAGGAAGCCCCGTGATTGGATAGTTACTTTCGGTCTACGTCATTACTGTGTTAATGACGACGACACTATAGGGTGAGACAGTACAAACTATTCAGTTAGGAGGGCAGATTCCCCCTGGCTACTATTCCACTCAGACGTAGCCCTGCTACACGAAAAGATTTAAGCCAAACAAGGAAGAAGCACTGACGGTGATACAGAGAAAGTTAGTGAAAAACATAGTGACTGAGAGAGTAAGTTTACCGCGGACGTGCGTCAACTTTGTTGCCCTTATAAGAATATATTTTGTTAATAAAAGACAAAAAGAAGGCTCATCTTATTCACCCAGAACCACACCATAAAGAAGTGAATAACTAATTCTTGCATGCAAGTTGCTGGGACCAACTGAGAAAAGAAAGACAAACTACTAACTCTACTACACACACAATACAACCACCAGTAACACTGTTGTTGTTGTTGTTGTTGTTGTTGTTGTTGTTGTTGTTGTTGTTGTTGTTCCTGTTGTTGTTGTTGTTGTTGTTGTTGTTGTTGTTGTTGTTGTTGTTGTTGTTGTTGTTGTTGTTGTTGTTGTTGTTGTTGTTGTTGTTGTTGTTGTTGTTGTTGTTTGTTGTTGTTGTTGTTGTTGTTGTTGTTGTTGTTGTTTGTTGTTGTTGTTGTTGTTGTTGTTGTTGTTGTTGTTGTTGTTGTTGTTGTTGTTGTTGTTGTTGTTGTTGTTGTTGTTGTTGTTGTTGTTGTTGTTGTTGTTGTTGTTGTTGTTGTTGTTGTTGTTGTTGTTGTTGTTGTTGTTGTTGTTGTTGTTGTTGTTGTTGTTGTTGTTGTTGTTGTTGTTGTTGTTGTTGTTGTTGTTGTTGTTGTTGTTGTTGTTGTTGTTGTTGTTGTTGTTGTTGTTGTTGTTGTTGTTGTTGTTGTTGTTGTTGTTGTTGTTGTTGTTGTTGTTGTTGTTGTTGTTGTTGTTGTTGTTGTTGTTGTTGTTGTTGTTGTTGTTGTTGTTGTTGTTGTTGTTGTTGTTGTTGTTGTTGTTGTTGTTGTTGTTGTTGTTGTTGTTGTTGTTGTTGTTGTTGTTGTTGTTGTTGTTGTTGTTGTTGTTGTTGTTGTTGTTGTTGTTGTTGTTGTTGTTGTTGTTGTTGTTGTTGTTGTTGTTGTTGTTGTTGTTTGTTGTTGTTGTTGTTGTTGTTGTTGTTGTTTGTTGTTGTTGTTGTTGTTGTTGTTGTTGTTGTTGTTGTTGTTGTTGTTGTTGTTGTTGTTGTTGTTGTTGTTGTTGTTGTTGTTGTTGTTGTTGTTGTTGTTGTTGTTGTTGTTGTTGTTGTTGTTGTTGTTGTTGTTGTTGTTGTTGTTGTTGTTGTTGTTGTTGTTGTTGTTGTTGTTGTTGTTGTTGTTGTTGTTGTTGTTGTTGTTGTTGTTGTTGTTGTTGTTGTTGTTGTTGTTGTTGTTGTTGTTGTTGTTGTTGTTCTTGTTGTTGCTGTTGTTGTTGTTGCTGTTGTTGTTGTTGTTGTTGATGTTGTTGTTGTTGTTCTTGCTGGTGCTGTTGTTGTTCTTACGGCTGTTGTTGTTGTTGTTGCTGTTGTTGCTGGTGCTGTTGTTGCTGGTGCTGCTGTTGTTGTTGTTGTTGTTGTTGTTGTTGTTGTTGTTGTTGCTGCTGTTTTGACTACAAACTGAGATGTCAATCTTGCAGACAGCTAGGACATAAGAGTCGCCTGTGTGATCTGTATAACACGTACTAGGTAATTGGCAACGAAGATGATGCCGATACTTTTGACCTTGCAAAATTAAAGGATTTTATTACCATAGATCATGTCAATGCACAAAGCATACTAGGAAACAAGGTAGAATTGGAATTGTTAATGAAAGAGAGAGATCCTGACGTTCTTTGTGTTAGTGAGACTTGGCTTCTCCCAGAAACTCATGATAAGTTTGTTAATTTTGTTAATTATAGTATCTTTAGATGTGACAAAGGACGTGGTGGCGGAGTATGCATATTTGTAAGGAAAACTTTTAATGTAACTCCTTTACATATACACTTAGACAGACCCACAGATGTGGAAGATGTGTGGGTAACATTACAATGCAGGAAATTGCCATCTATTATAGTAGGATGTTTGTATCGTCACCCGAAGGCACCTACTGAAACTTTTAATTACGTAGGAGAAATTTTGAAGCAGTTGTTGCTGACCAAGAAGAACTTTTATGTATTAGGTGATTTTAACGATGACTTTTATCCTCTAACTGTAATCTTAAGACAATTTTAGCCAATACTAGACTGTGTCAAGTTATTGACAAACCCACTAGAACGACGAGTCACTGTGCCACTCTTCTCGATGTTATTATTACTAACAAACGAGAAACAATTATTTCTTCTGATGTTGAACCTTGTCCAATAGCCGATCACGACTTAATAACTGTTGCTGTAAACTTACGTCAACCCAAACGTGCCCCCGCCGCCACGAAAACTGCTCGCTGTCTGGCTGACTACTCTCCCGATATCTTTTGTGTTATGTTAAGTCAAGAAAGTACTGCATTAAGGGAAGTATTTAACACTGACAATATAAACAAACAAGTGAACATTTTTACAGACATCTTTCATTGTTGTTTAAACACATGTGCTCCATTTAAAACTAAAAAAGTCAGAAGACCATATGCACCCTGGATGACTGATGACATCAGATCAGCGATTAAAGAAAGAAATAATGCACAAGCACTTTTAAAACAAGATCGTAACAACCTCACTCTATAAACTCAATATAAAGATCTCAAAACAAAGGTAAAGAAGATGATACATGCAGCAAGGATTGCATTCCATAACAATGAATTTATTGAGAACAATGGAGATGTAGCAGCCACATGGCGTGCCTGTAAACAAACTTGGTTTTGCCAAGTCCCAGGACAGTATGTGTTTATATATGGCCAACAAAGTGGATGAACTGAATGAATATTTTGTAGATGTAGGCAGGAAGGCCTTTGAGAAGTCACAACAAGGTACCAGCGGGGACGCAAGTAATGAATACCTCCACATCTTCACATAACGCTGAGCTTTTCAGGCCTCAGCCCGCAGATGTCGCCACAGTAATCCTCACAATGAAAAAACTTAAGAACACCAGTTCATGTGGATCAGACGACATTCCATATTCACTGTTAAGAGATGCCTTACCTATCATTGCACCGTACCTAACCTGCATTATAAACACTTGGATCGTCACCGGAGTCTTTACCACTGCTTGGAAGCATTCTCTTGTCACTCCTATTCATAAAAATGGAGCATCTGATGATCTGGGCAACTACCAACCTATTTCATGATTATCTGTTCTATCTAAAATACTTGGTAAACTTTTTAGAGTCTAATAAACAACATGGTTTCAGACCTAATTTATCAACCATTACGACTTTAACTAAAATTAAAAATAAAATCTATGAAAACATATACAATAAGAAAATAACCTTACTGATCTTGTGTGCCTTGTCTAAGGTGTTCGGCAGTGTCAGCCATGATATTTTGTTAAAAAAAAGATGCACAATATGGGAATTGACTCATTCTTTT
>NC_059269.1:2082803-2097803 GCF_017591435.1 Portunus trituberculatus | reverse complement strand
CGCCAGAATATATTAAATAATTAAATTCCAATAATTATTTTATTTTACCACATGTGTGTGTGATTTGAACGCTGGTGTCGCCCACCCCGGGTCCCCAAGACCGTCACTCTATCCACTACGCCATGGGAACCCGAACGCTGGCTGAGGTAAAGAAGACAATATATATTTGAATACATCACAAGTTCAATAAGAAGTATTGTTGCTTATTCCATTGTCAATGTTTATTCGCAAAGCGGTAATTACATCAAACTGTGGAATGTTAAGTGAGTCTCAGTCATGGAGTGCAAATAGTAATATTAGTAGTACTAGTAATAGTAACAGTAGTAGTAGGTGAGATTAGAGAACTCGATAAAGGCGGGCATTCCTTGGGTGTGAGGCCGCCTCCGGGAACCCTCCTTTCTCCTTGGTAACATAACTATATCTATCTCTCCCTCTCTCCTTATCTCTATATTTCTATTTACATATTACTCTTTTAATCTCTCAATATAATTCAGTAATAATGCGGTCGTTAGCCAACCACACTACAACAGCTATGCGATTCATCTTGTATACCTAAAAAAATATATTATTTAAGAGGGTTGCTACTACTACTACTACTATAACTGCTACTACTACTACTACTACTACTACAAAAACAACACCAACAACAACAACAACAACAACATCTACCACTACTACTGCTATTACTATTACTACTATTGTTACTACTACAACTACTACTAATACTTCTACTACTACTCGTACTACTAGTACTACTGGTACTACTACTACTACTACTTCTACTACTAATACTAATACTACTACTACTACTACAAAAACAACAGCAACAATAACTACTACTACTGAATCTGAAGCCTTATCCTAAAACACCCCTTCGAATCGCGCACCATTTATTGCGCATGCGCAGTACCCCTGACGCCGTTGCTATGGTAACGCGCCTCGAAGCTCCATTCAAAGTCGCACCTACTGCACCACAAACCCAAATCCAACATCAATCAACAAGCACCATGACATCTACCCAATCTGAAGTGGAGCAGCAGCAGCCAAGTCCCGAACCATACCCACAGCCACCAACAAGGGAGTTTCTAAACAAAAACTTCCATAAAGCTGATCTACAAAAGCGATGTCGGGAACTGGGACTAACAAAAATATGGGTAAACAAAGATCAGCTTATAGAAATGATTATAAGAAATACACCACCACCCTCCCAAAATCCAGACGCTGCATCACCTGTATCCAGCGGCCTACACTCACTTGACGTCACAGTGACATCTGTGCCTCATAGCGTTACTCATCTCGACATCGCACAGGTACCCTGTGTGGAAAATACACAAACACAATGCCCCGACGAAACGTCGCCGACAACAGTACCAACCTCACAAACCAGTAACACTGCAGATGAACAGATTCCTGCTCCACCTCCCGGAAGCAACCAGACATCACCAGCAGCGGACACAGGACACCCTACCACAATACCAGCATCACAAGAGGGCCACACAGCTGATGCAGGCCAGACAACATCTGGACCCGCCCTGACACCACCAGCAGAGGACGTGGAGCAACCTTTCGCAGATGAAACACATTCCCCCAAGACACCCCTCAGCTCTGATGACAACGGTGATCGGCTCGAGATGACCCTGCTCAAGGTCAACAAGGACATAGAAACCATCAAGCTAAAATTACACACGAAGGACACGGAAATAGATTTGCTGAACACCGAAGTAAAACAGCCTATACCATTATTCAACACCTTCAGCAACGAGTCAGTGAACTAGAACTTCAGGTGAAAAATCAAGACTCACAGCAGGAGGCCATCGATCACGTCGCAACCTCATCAAGGTGTCTTCTCTTAGGAGATACCAATGTACGACGAGTCCTACGCTCTGATTTACACGAGAACTGTTCCGTTAAGACCGTTGCACGTGCAAACATGGATCTTCTAAGATGTTGGGTAAATGAACAGTTAAAAGTAACACCTGGAGAATGTGAAATATACTGTGGACTTTATGACATTTTAGAAGGAAAACCCCAGAAAATATCCTTGATTGCTTAGGTTCTCTAGTCTCTGATCTGAAGGAACGAAACAGTAACATGGTAATAAATGTGTGTCAGATCGTACCAGTACCAGTGTCTGTGGAAGTTCAGTGCTCTATCAGCGACTATAACGAACAGCTAGTGAAGTGGGGCGAAGCAAATGGCGTAGGAGTTGTGAAAACGACTCCTGAGTTCACGCTCGGTACTGGTAGCGTTGACGAGTTGTGCTTCGAAGATGAAGAAAATAGAACTATTCTGATGAATAGACTGGGCGTGATCAGGTTGTTGAACACAATTGAAAAACAGTGCTCAAGGTTTAAACTAAGCAGTGACTGGGTAAATATTAAAAGAAACTCAAGGAACTTTTATAATAATCAAACTGAGAGGAAAAATCAATCTATAATACAGGTTGTTAGTTACCCCCAGCAAAACAATGCTCTGAAAAATGTCACTACACCCACCACCAACAATACTCAGGGCCACCCTCCCGCGCCAGGCGTACACGCATCACCTCCCTCCCACACCTACACTACTACACACCCCCGGCACTTAACTACTCAGCCTCATGTAGTAGCTCCGTCGCGGCCTCTCACCATGCCTGCACGGAGGGCTCTCTCCTCATACGCATTCAGCACATCCCGTCAGGAAAATCCCACCACTTTCCTACGCTGAAACAGTCCATAGAGCTGTGCCTGGCAGCAGAGGACTGGATCAGGAAATGAAATGGCGAGACGAGAGGAGAGGTTACGACCATGACACTCTGAGTGGCTGGCGACAAGTTGGGAGAAACAACAACACTCAGAACATCCCTTCCACCAGACCACACATACAATTTGGAACACACTACACTCACAAAGTACACAACACAAATTACAGACATGGTTGTTTTAACTGCGGCGAATACAACCATCGCCAAGCAAACTGTCGCTTCGACCACCGGCTAAGATGTGGTCTGTGCCACCGAGTGGGACACAAACAGAAGCTGTGTCGCAACTACTCATACAGCGAATAGGGAGACGGCGAGGAAGGAAGGGCCACAGTAAATACAACAGAAAGGAAGAACATGATAATCGATCACATAAATGCCCAAAGCATATTAAGTAACAAGGATGAGATAAATCTATTAATCAAAGACAGAGACACTGACATACTGTGTGTAAGCGAAACATGGTTATCTTCCGATACTCCCAATGATCACATTGCGATCCCCAACTATAACGTGTATAGATGTGATAGAGGAAGGGGAGGAGGAGTATGTGTGTATGTTAAGGATGTTTATAAGGTTACTACTATTGATTTTGACATTGTAAAACCTGAGGGTGTCGAAGACATATGGTTGTCGGTACAGAATTGTAAACTTCCTACAATTATTATAGGTTGTCTATACCGACATCCAAAATCTCTTTATGTACATATGATTATATCACTGACGTCATCAAATCTGTAAGCCTGAAAAACAAGTCATTTTATATTTTAGGTGATTTTAATGATGATCTTTTATCAAATAACAGTAAGTTAAAGAAAATTATTGCAAATGCGAAATTAAGTCAGTTAATTACAAAAGCTACGAGAATCACTCCCACCTCTGCCACTCTGTTAGACATTATCGTAACAAACAAGCCCGAGTCAGTCATTCATAGCGACACCGTTCCTTGCCCTGTAGCTGACCATGACCTAATTACTGTTACGGTAAATTTAAAGAAACCAAAACGTCCACCAATTTTTAAAACTTTTCGCGATTTACGTTTTACTCTTCCGACACGTTTCGAAATCTGCTGAGGCAGGAGAGTAACGAGCTGGATAAAGTATTTGCAACAGATGATGTGGAGACTCAGGTTGATATTTTTACTAAATGTTTCACAAGATGCTTAAACGTTTGTGCTCCTTTAGTGACAAGGCAGGTTAGGAGGCCTCCAGCCCCGTGGATCAACGCGCACCTACGCGAGATAATGAGGAGAGGGACAACACACAGATGCGCCTTAAGAAGGACAGACATAATGTTCTCCTGCAGGACGAATATAAGACCCAGAAAAACAAGTAAAGACGTTACTTAATAAATATAAATCGGATTATTTTAACCAAAAACTTGAGGATGACAGAGGCAACACAGCCGCCATCTGGAACACGCTGAAACAACTTGTACCTGCCGCAACAAATAAAGCTTGTCCCTTGTTAACAGGAAATACTGTAGAACTTGAAAACAAAGTAAATTATTTTAACAATTTCTTTGCGAACATTGGGAAACTGACATTTGAGAAATCACAACAAAACTTACCAGATCATGAGAACGCAGTACAAGCCACTACTGACCCAGCAAACACTCCAGATGACAGTTTGTTCCGACCTCAGCCTACTGACAGTAACAGCATAATACTAATAATAAAACACCTAAAGAACACTTCCTCTTGCGGCTCTGACGGCATTTCACTGAATTTTCTAAAAGAGTCCCTGCCAGTTGTTATTAATTACTTAACATATATTATTAACACTTCAATTGTGACTGGTTCATTCCCTTCCTGTGGAAACACGCCATAGTAGTCCCAATTTTCAAATCTGGAGATATCAACGAACCAAAAGACTATCGGCCAATATCTTTGCTGCCCATTATTTCAAAGGTTTTAGAGAAAGTAATAGCAGGACAACTCATGGCACATCTGGAAAGGAATCACCTGCTCAGCAACACTCAACACGGTTTCAGAGCCTCTTTCTCCACTGAAAGTGCTCTCTTAAAACTATCTGATAAACTATATCAAAATATTGACACCAAACAGTTATCCTTAATTACACTGTGTGATCTATCAAAAGCATTCGATAGCATAAACCATAAAATGTTGATGAGAAAACTTAACATGCTAAAAATTGACTCATTTTGGTTCAACAGTTATTTGCACAAAAGAACGCAGTCCGTTAGAATCGGTAAACACATATCAGATAAAATAGATGTTTCTTATGGGGTTCCACAGGGATCTGTCCTTGGACCCATTCTATTTATTATTTACGTAAACGATCTCTCACAATACCTTTCAGACTGCCTTATTTTACAGTATGCTGATGATACACAATTCATTCACACTGGACGTATTGACAGGCTAGAAGACTTAATACGTAAGGAGAAGAAACTCTGTCAAAAGCCAAGCGCTATTTCAACTCAAATGGCTTATTGTTGAACACCAAAAGACGCAGTGTATGTTTATTGGCAGTAGGGGACTCATATCACAGATCCCGCCCAACACCACCTTACGGGTTGACGGCGCCACAATCATTCCCAGCAGCTCTCTCAAGAATCTCGGCATATATTTCGATCAGCACATGACTTTCGACTCACACGTAAATAAAATAAGTGGCAAGATCTTCAGTACCATAATTTACATCAATCGGATAAAAGACAGTTTCAGCAAATGTTCAAGAAAAACAGTTATACAATCACTGGTTCTAAGTATTATTAATTATGGAATAAAGGTGTGGGGTACAACAAGCAAAACACTTCTGAATCAAATTCAAAAATTGCAAAACTTTGCCGCAAAAGTTGCTCTTGGTGGTGCAGCTAAACACGAACATGCCACACCATTCTTGAGGGAGCTTGGATGGTTGAAGATAAATCAAAGATATATGTATGAGTTGGGTGTTATGATGTACAATGTAACAAGGAGTTCTCCCAACGCTATTGTTAAAATGCCATTAGTGAGTGAGATTTCTACTGCTGCTACCAGACAGCAACACCAATTATATGTGCCAAAAGCAACACGTGTACAGGGAGCGTTCCACACTAGTGGCTGGACCCAGACTCTGGAACAGCCTCCCCCACCACATCACAAATTCACACTCTTTACTCTCATTTAAGAAACATCTGTTCCTCCATCTTTTTAACCAACAGTTCACTTAGCAACATTATTGTTAGTCTGAAGATTTTATTTTGTTTTTACCCCTGATTACTTTATATTGATGTTACGCTTTTATATAGTAATTTTACCCTATTTTACTTCTGTTTTGTTTTAATTGTAACGCAGATGTATGTCTAAAGTTTTTAGTCAAATTAGATACATTGCCCAAATCATGGCAGAACTAATATTAGTTACCTACGTGTAAATTTTATTTTATAATATTTGCAGTTTTCCACTAAATTCAATATCTTTAGATGTCATAATGTATCTATTTATGTAAGATAATAACCATTGCAAAATGGAATAAAGATTTGATTCTGATTCTGATTCTGATTCTGATACTACTACAAAAACAACAGCAACAATAACTACTACTACTATTACTATTACTACTACTACTACTACTACTACTACTACTACTACTACTAGTGCTACTACTACTACTGCTACTACTACTACTACTACTACTACTAATGCTAATACTAATACTATTTCTAGTACTACTACTACTACTGCTACTACTGCTACTATTACTACTACTACTACTGCTACTACTACTACTACTACTACTACTACTATTAATGCTAATACTAATACCTTTTCTATTACTACTACTACTACTACTACTACTACTACTACTACTACTACTACTACTGCCATCATGTTCACCACCATTCCTGTTGTATCGCTGTGATGTGGATATCTGACGGAGAGAACAGAGAGTACTGTCGTCTAATTCCTCTCATTTCCCTCTATTTTCTTATATATAGGATGTAGGTTTTTTTTAGTTATTGTAATACTGTTTTGATTGTTTAAAGAATATTCACATATTTTGTTGTTCATGATAAATGTATTATTATATTACTTTCTTTTTGCAAAATTAAGGTTTGTTTAGATTTAGTTATTAGTAATGTTTAGGGTAATTTGCTCCGTGAATCATGGTAATGTTTTATTTTCAAAGGTGCGGCCAAGTCACGTTCTCCTTTGTGTACAGTTGTGTTGGTTTGAGGTCCTGGACAGTCCTGGGAATAGCGCCATTTCAAATATTCATTTTATATATAATGTGTATTGCCAATGAATTATACAAGCGTTAGCGAAAGCAGAATATTCCAAGAGTACTAGTAGTGTAGTAGCAGGAGGCGGCCAGCAGGGGTGCGGGTCTTGCCAGAGGAGTCTTCTCTACTAAGCCGCCGCCACTACCTTAGTAGAGATATATTTTTTTTACAATATGGGCTTTGTATGGGGTTCTTCTGGTCATAGGAGGTATTTTGAGTACCGTCTATATGAAACTCAACCCATTAGGGAACCTTTACCTCGAGTGAATGCCCTTTTTAACCTTGAACCGTGGCCAGGATTCAAACACATGAGCTTGCAGACTCCTCGGCCACGAAAGAGCCCGTGATTCCACTCTTCTCTCTTTCCTATCTATATGCTTCCATTCTTCTCATTTTTTTTTTTTCATTCACTTACTAATTATTTTAATCTTTTCTTCCTGGACAGTCCTGGCTTGAGGGCCCTAGCAATAATGAATTGGCAATTAAATTCACTAGTATGAATGAAAGTAGAATAGGTCAAGAGTAGTGAAAATGGTGGGGAGTGTGGGATCTTATTATTATTATTATTATTATTATTAGTAGTAGTAGTAGTAGTAGTAGTAGTAGTAGTAGTAGTAGTAGTAGTAGTAGTAGTAGTAGTAGTAGTAGTAGTAGTAGTAGTAGCAGTAGTAGTAGTAGTAGTAGTAGCAATAGTAGTAGTAGTAAACTATTATTATTTTTATTATTATTTCGATTCATTGTCATTATTTTTGTTATTATTGATATTATTATGATTATTTTCATCTCTATTAAATTTACTATTATCACTGATGTTATTACTATTATTTTTATCATTGTTGTTGTTAATAATAATAATAATAATAATAATAATAATAATAATAATAATAATAAGAAGAAGAAGAAGAAGAAGAAGAAGAAGAAGAAGAAGAAGAAGAAGAAGAAGAAGAAGAAGAAGAAGAAGAAGAAGAAGAAGAAGAAGAAGAAGAAGAAGAAGAAGAAGAAGAAGAAGAAGAAGAAGAAGAAGAAGAAGAAGTTTATTTATTTGCGTCAAAACAATGAAAATGATGAAAACAAGCCAATACAGAGAAACGAAATAGAAGTAACAAAACCATAGTGTTTTAGTAGTATTCAGCTTGGTTTGCACCAAATCACTTAAAAACAGGACAAAAGCATGATTACACACTATTTGTTTAAGGAACTGAAATATTTGAAAAATGTGTTATTTTGGTTTTTTCAGAATTTTATGCACCAAAACTCAGAAATGCAGGCAAAACAAGTTCATACACTAAGTTTGTTAAAACCTGTTATTTTTGTGTGTTTTTAAGGTGTTTTATGAAATAGAAAAAAATACCTCAATTGAAAATATTGTATCCTGAAGTTAATTTACATTGTTTCACTTTTTAAAACGAGAAATTAATGAAAATGAAAATAAGCTAATATAGAGAAATGAAATAAAAGAAAGAAAACGTGTTATTTTAGTGATTTTCAGCTTTTCATATACTAAAACAGAAATGCATTTAGATGGCGGATATAAACAAAATTTGTTTAAAGAAATTAAATATGTAAAAAGATAGGATACTTTTTTTTCCAGTATTTTATGCACCGAAACTCAGAAATGCAGCCAAATTAGTTTGTATACAATATTTGCTAAAACATTTTTTTTATATATTTGTAAGATGTTTATACAGAAAAAAAATATCTCAATATAATATATTGTATATTGAAATAATTTTAAAGCTTTATGCTTCAAAACGAGAGAATTAATGAAAACAAGCTAATATCGAAAAAAAATTTAAAAACAATAAAATATGTTATTTAAGTGGTTTCCTACTTTTTTTTTATGCACGAAAACACACACACACACACACACACACACACACACACACACACACACACACACACACACACACACACACACACACACACACACACACAAAGATAAAAACGGAAAAAGCGCATATACACACTATTTGTGTAAGGAACTGAAAAGTGTAAAAAAATGGGTTATTTTGGTGTTTTCCATAATTTTACGCACCAAAACTCAGAAATGCAGGCAAAACAAGAATACAGACAGTATTTTTTAAAAGTTATTATTTATATGTTTTTTGGAGTTTTATGAAAATTTTGTATATACAAGTCGTTTTACATTGTTACACTTTAAAACGAGGAAATTTATGAAAATAATCCAATATAGAGAAATGAAAGAAAAATAACAAAAAATTGCTATTTTAGTGGTTTTTAACTTTTTATGCACCAAATGCAGGTAAAAAGCGTAATTACACATTATTCGTTTAAGGAAGTAAAGTATGTAAATAAAATTTGTGGTTTACAGCATTTTATGCAACAAAACTGAGAAAAGCAGAGAAAAATAGTATATACACTATATTTGTTAAAACGTCTTATTTATGTGTTTTTAAGATTTAAGATTTAAAATTTCACCAATAATTTAATGCATTTCATAGTTCTATGCCAAACCACGTCAATATTGTAGTGGCTCCCGTGAATCAAACTGCTGTGCTATACTTAAAATGCATTCATCAATCCAAATGTATTTCAGACGTTTTCGAGCTGGAGCATTTCCAGCAATTAGTTGTTCATAATACGAATCGCTTTCTCTCTGAATTCTCTTTATTCCATCGATGAATTTCCATATAAGTGGATGATTCATTCCTAGTTGTGCATAGATTTTCCTGTGCGTAGCTTCGGCATGATTGTTTGTTCTGTCCTCACCTGATATGGTTCGACTAGACATATTCCACATTTTTGTAGGAAAAAGTGGTGAACGTCGCCGATTTCCTCTTCTCAGTGGTCTCCCTACATAATTATCTTCGACCCAGTTCATTAACGGCTGAAGTTCATCAGGTAAGTATTCCGAGAAAGCATCGATGTAAACACCCATGTGAGAAACAGCTACAAAAGATAAAGCAACGATCATTTTAGCTTTTACAGCGAAGTCAAGATCATTATTATACAAATGTTGTAGCCCAAGATGTTTCAGATGCTTATGAATATTATGTGCAAAATGAAAGAAACAGCCTTTCAACTCCACCTCCGAAAAACATTCTTTCATTGCAGAAAAAGCTGCTTGTTCATAATCACAATAAATTCCCTTTGGTTGCAAGTCTGCAGACAAATCAGTTATCATTTGAAACATTTTCACGGTTGTTGCTTGACGCTTATTAGGTAATAAAACGTACAGTACAGGAACAACTCCCTCATGCTTTCTTGCCATAATAACGTGAACCTGAGAAAACAATGGAGAAAACATCTTAAAAGTTCCATCCGCGAACCACACATCAGAATCACGTAAAATATTTACCAAATATTAATATTCTGTCGTGTTTTTCACAGCTATCTCCAAGTAAAAAGTCTTCAGACTGACCACCGTGCGTAAGATAAAGTTTGTACACATCCGCTATTTCTAATTCACTTAAACTGAGAGCATTTGAGGGAACAGAATATAGTTGATTTGGTTTTCATCGAACAATTTTTTTCATGGCATCTGAAGTGAGCAATGGTGCCAGAGCAGCTTGAGAACTATTTTCAATGCAAGCATTAACAACTGATGACGGCACTTCTAAAGTTTCCTCAGCTTTACGTTTTACACTTGTTTTAATTTCACCAACTTCAACATTTACTGCTGACGCACCGTGTGAATGTATATTTACTTCTTTTACTACCGCCTAGTTTTTAGTGTGAATACGCCCTTTACACTCGTTTTCCAATTCGCATCTCCAAAACTTGAGAGAAGAGTCGTTTTTGCTACATTTGTCAAACACGTATATATATATATATATATATATATATATATATATATATATATATATATATATATATATATATATATATATATATATATATATATATATATATCTGTTATGTGAAAACTTTGGCTTGTCTCTTTTACTTAAAATGTTTTCGGCTATTTCCGGTATGGGCTGTACAACAAAATATAAAGAGAAGCATTTTCCAGTAGTGTAAAGAGACAACTGGGATATGACTTCATTAATGAAATCCGACGAAACCTTGGTAGAATGAGAGAATCACTAAAAGAAACACTTGAGTATTGTAACAACACATCATACGAGACTCTGGTAAAATGAGATGATTACTAAACGAGACACTTGAATATCGTAACAATTTTCAAACGAGATTATCACAAAACGAGACACTTTTATATTAATCATGGCCTTTAAGAAGATTTTTTATTCTATTTTATTTCCATTTTTTCTTTTTTACATTATTTTTGGCGCCAAATGAGTTAGCGCCAAAATAACGAGCGCCAAAATAGCTTATCGCCAAAACGGCGGCGCCAAAACGTCTGCGCCAAAACGACGGCACCAAAACATCCTGTTCCGGGAGAGAGTTGGTGTAGAGGAGGAGACCGTTATGAGGCTGGCAGGAGGAGGTCTAGATGGAGGGACAGCGTTATGAGGCTGGCAGGAGGTGGTCTAGAGGGAGAGACAGCATTATGAGAGTATCAGGAGGTGGTCTACAGGGAGGGGCAGCATTATGAGACTGGCAGGAGGTGGTCTAGAGGGTCTAGGTCGGATTTTTTTCCCGGCGACGCCCTCTTCCCTCAGAGTGCAAGTACGCCAGCCTCGGTGGATAAATATCAACAGGGAGAGGCGCGGTGCGATGGTGAATGCGCCTCACGTTAGCCGGCGCCGCGTCTTCACAAAAACAACTTGTGTTAAAACACGCCTAACAAAGCCAGGCGGTTCCTTTACCTGCGATATATAATAGCAGTAAATGATTCCACCCACCACCACCCACATCCTACCTTCCTCACCCCTTTCTTGCCGCTCCCCTGCCCCACCGTCCCCTCCCGCCCTCATGCAGTCCTATACTCTCTCCAGTTACCTCCCCATCTCTTTCAGTCTTCCTCCGCCCTCCTCCTATCGCCAGACTACCCCTACAGCCTACTCCGCTACCCAAACCAGCCGCCTCCTCTTCCCTGTACATTCGCTCCCCCGTCAAAACATAATCCATTAGACATTTCCACTGAAAGTTAAGGTGGAGGGAGGCGGAACACTCAGCGGGGCTGATGGGGTGATGGGGTGATGGGGCCGCACTATTGCTCTTACCACATGATAAGTGAGAGCTCCACAACGACCTGTGTTGAGCTTAACGATTTTTTTTTTCTGACATGGTTAGAAATTGTCATGTTGGCTCTATGGATTAAGATTGTGCAGCGCATTTTTTATATCTATTATTGACTTAACCTTCATTACCAGCTCTTATCATGAAGAGTAAACGAAATCGTTAAGCTTTTCTTCCGGTTTTGTTGGATATTGATATTGTTTCTATGCATTAAGATAGAGCAATAGTGGTAGATGTTTTCTTTTCATTATTTGAAAGATTTGCTTGGCAAAATAACAAGAAACAAGAGAGAGATCAGCATATATAAGATAATATTTCACAGATTAATGTAGACATTTTTTTTCCCCTTTTGTTAAGTGTTTACGAATAATGAATGACACCTCTATGCAAGGTTCAGACGCATTTTTCTTTTATCCATTAGTGACTTTTACAGACACGCAGCTTTCATTATTAGTAAACGAAATCATTAAGCCTCTGGCGCGGTTTTAAGTGGCGAAAAGTAACCGTGCCACGCAGAGTCCAAGTGAAGATTCTCTGAAGGGTTGGCCGCAGCACCGGGGCTTGTCCTGGCTGAAAATAATGCCCGGTATGTTGGTTGCAGCTCGGCGGGACGTGATGATCGATAATTGCACCTGTTTGTCCTTGTCAACACGGGAAGGAACGTGGAAGGTGCTTGCCTCTGCTCTAAGTGTGTCTTTGTTTGCTCCACGGGGGAAAAAAGTCACCTGCTACATCGAGTATACGTTAGTGGCGGGTGAGGGGGACGGGTGAGGTGAGGGTGAGAGTGAAGGTGAGGAGTGAAAGGTATGAGGCATGGGTGTGGGGTATGGGGGATGAAGGGAGAGGGGTGGTGGGTGAGGGGCACCTACCCTAAGCTGAAGCACAGTGGAGGACCCTCAAGAATCTAAACTTCCTGTATGTTAAGTGAATGGTCCACTATTGAAGCTGCAACTTCTCTGTTCTGTAGCGGTGACATTATGTTGATAGATCACCAACGGAGGAAATGCACAAAAGGACTTGGATACGCCGTTAATGCATTCATAGCAAAACCTGTTTCATGCAGAGTTTACGGATTTTTTTTTTTTTTTTTTATCTATCTGTGTGTGTGCATGTGTCTCTTAATCTGTAATTCACGTTTTCTTTTCTTTACGTACAAAAGAGGTTGGGAAAGCCTCTTTAGGAATCTAGTTCAAAAGATTGTAGAATTTGACAATTTCATTTCAAAACTATGGTGATACTTGTTGTTTGAAATAGTTCAAGTTACAGGAAGATGGTGTTACGACCTTCAAACAGCCTGACCCAGTGCCCTCAAGGAGCTGTGGGCACCAGTCACTGATTAGGTTAATCACTCTTATTAAATACAAAAATTAAGATAAGTAGTCAAGAGTGACTTGGCTTCAATGCAACGGTTCTTAACGCAAAAGGCTGTTTAATGGTGTAACAGAACTGGTTAAGAGAAATAATTTAAATCCTTAACTAATTTATTAACAAAAATAAGCAAAGTTAACTTAACAACAAACAAAATTAAACTTAAGGCCCGTGGATAGTTAAAAGTATAGTAATCACATCCAAATAGAGAAAATAATAGCACTCACAAAAATATAGAATCACAAAATATAAGAAATCAGGTAAATAAGTTTAACCTAACTGCTCAATACTGAAATAAGTCACCCGTGGGGGTGTCAACACACCTGCAGCTCAACACCACATACACAACAAAAGAAATAACTCATTAGTGCCAAGAATATAATAAATAAGCTGCTTAAGGGTGAAAAGAGCATAATATGAGACCACAAAATAAATAAATAAGTACCACACTTACTAGAAGTAATAAGTAAACAAATTCACCACACACTTGCCCTCCCTATGGCTGGTACACACAATAATGAGTAAATCACCACAAATAATATGATTGTTAGGTAATACAACCATAATAAACACCCAAAATCTCTCTTGGCTTATCAACTCATAAAATGGCCGTCATCCTTGGCGTCCCTCTACGCCACACAAAGATAAATCACCAAAAATACCAGATAACACCCAAAACACCCAAAATATTCACACGTCACAAAACACAGTGACTTAAATAAGTGCCAAGGAGAACCAGAATCCCTACAATCAGAGAAATAAGGAATAAGATACTCAGCCAGAGATATGAGGGGAGCGGAGTGGCGGTCACAGGTCCAAGCCTTCAGGCACCCCAGTGTGGTCTGAGATTGTGGCGTCGGTTCACAGGCCTTTGTCCGAGGGGAAAACATTACGTCACATGATGTCATCTGAGCACCCATTGGCTAACACTCTCTAAACCTGCCAGAGGGCGTTATCAGAGTACCATCTCATTGGTCCCGGCACCATCGCCTTCCTCTCACAAAGACAATAGCAAACATGACGTCACGACACTCTCTAAAATCTCCGACGGGCACCCGCTTACACTAAAAGCATTGAAGTACATTATTACAATAAATGTATACGAATCACGAAATACTAATGTAACATACAATAAAATAATAAATGGGTATATTACATACATAAGAAAGGCCGTCCTGAAAGCATTACAGATATATACACGACGAACATATTACTGTCAGGGCGCTATCACAACTTAAGCTAAAACACAATACAATATATTAAATATCTGACGATCGTAACAATGAAAAGAGTAGAAAAGACAGAGAGAGAGAGAGAGAGAGAGAGAATACATAGACGCGTGCTGCCATTGATGTGTTGATGTTCCTAATATGTGCAAACACATACCACACACACACACACACACACACACACACACACACACACACACACACACACACAGACAGACAGACACACACACACACACACACACACACACACACACACACACACACACACACACACACACACACACACACACACACACACACACACACACACACACACACACACACACACAC
>NC_059269.1:2077210-2082303 GCF_017591435.1 Portunus trituberculatus | reverse complement strand
TCTCTCTTCTCTCACACAGTCAGGAGGGTAGGGATGTGCTGCACACACATCCCATCCTCTGCTCTCTCTCTCTCTCTCTCTCGTTCTCTCACAGTCAGGAGAGTAGGGTCGCTGCACACACACATCCCATGCTCTCTCTTTCTCTCTCTCTCTCTCTCTCTCTCTCTCTCTCTCTCTCTCTCTCTCTCTCTCTCTCTCTCTCTCTCTCTGCAGCTGCTAAGTTAGGTCCTAGCCTGACTTTGACATGGGGGGCTGCCCAGTGAGCCAGTCAGGTGGATGGCCCTCAACAGTTGCCTGTGTCAGTCAGGTGGGTGGTCCATTGCTCTCTCCTTCTCTCACACAGTCAGGGAGGGTAGGGATGTGCTGCACACACACCTCCCATGATCTCTCTTTCTCTCATCCCCTCTTTCTCTCACAGTTAGGGAGAGTAGGGATGTGCTGCACACACACATCCCATGCTCTCTCTCTTTCTCTCTCCCTCTCTCTCTCTTTTTCTCACAGTCAGGGAGAGTAGGGGTGTGCTGCACACACACATCCCATGCTCTCTCTCTCTCTCTCTCACACACACTCACACACACACATAGTCAGGTGGGTCGGTTACCAGGGTCAGTCAGAAGGGTGGTTGGTACTTAAGAAGTGCCAGGGTCGGTTGCCAGGGTCAGTCAGAAGGGTGGTCCCTAAGAGATGCCAGGGTCTGTTGCCAGGGTCAGTCAGAAGGGTGGTCCGTAAGGGATGCCAGGGTCTGTTGCCAGGGTCAGTCAGAAGGGTGGTCCCTAAGAGATGCTAGGGTCGGTTGCCAGGGTCAGTCAGAAGGATGGTCCTTAAGAGGTGCCAGGGTCGGTTGACATGGTCAATCCGAAGGGTGGTCATTAAGAGGTGCTAGGGTCGGTTGTTGCCAGGGTCAGTCAGAAGCTTGGTCCTTAAGAGGTGCCAGGGTCGGTTGCCAGGGTCAATCAGAAGGGTGGTCCTTTAGAGATGCCAGGGTCGGTTGCCAGGGTCAGCCAGGGTGGGGAGAGAAGGAGGCGCTGTGCACTCACCTCCCCATCTCTCCCGGGGGAGTAAGGAGGCGCATACACGCCTGCCTTGCTCCCCTGGGAAAGAAGGAAGGCGCTGCGCACTCACCTCCCCTCCTCCCCGTGGGCAGCTCCATCACGTGCCTGTGTTTGTCAGGCACACTTAGTGATGGAGTGGATGCTCTTTGAATTTTTTGCGAGTTCCGAGAGGGGGTTCGAACCTATGCGCCCCTCACATCCCTCACTCCAAACTGAGCCACGAGGGCCCCTTTTTTTTTTTTTAATTTGGTCTATTTCCCCATCTAATGTTTAAGCCAGAATATATTAAATAATTAAATTTCAATAATTATTTTATTTTACCACATGTGTGTGTGTGATTTGAACGCTGGTGTCGCCCACGCCGAGTCCCCAAGACCGTCACTCTATCCACTACGCTGGCTGAGGTAAAGAAGACAATATATATTTGATTACATCACAAGTTCAATAAGAAGTATTGTTGCTTATTCCATTGTCAATGTTTATTCGCAAAGCGGTAATTACATCAAACTGTGGAATGTTAAGTGAGTCTCAGTCATGGAGTGCAAATATTAATATTAGTAGTACTAGTAATAGTAGCAGTAGTAGTAGGTGAGATTAGAGAACTCGATAAAGGCGGGCATTCCTTGGGTGTGAGGAGGCCTCCGGGAACCCTCCTTTCTCCTTGGTAACATAACTATATCTATCTCTCCCTCTCTCCCTCTCTCTATATTTCTATTTACATATTACTCTTGTAATCTCTCCATATAATTCAGTAATAATGCGGTCGTTAGCCAACCACACTACAAAAGCTATGCGATTCATCTTATATACCTAAAAAAATATATTATTTAAGAGGGTTGCTACTACTACTACTATAACTGCTACTACTACTACTACTACTACTACTACTACTACAAAAACAACACCAACAACAACAACAACATCATCTACCACTACTACTGTTATTACTACTACTACTACTACTACTACTACTACTACTACTACTACACTACTGCTACCACTGCTACCACTACTACTACTACTACTACTACTACTACTACTGCTACTACTACAAAACAACAGCAACAACAACTACTACTACTAATAAAACAACAACAATTACCACTACTACTACTACTACTGCTACTCACTGCTGCACCACCACCACTGCCACTAACTACTACCACACTACCACCACTGCTACCACTACTACCACTACTACTACTGCTGTACCACTACTACTATTTCACCACTGCTGCTGCTGCTACCACTGCTACACTGCTGCTACTACTGCTGCTACACTACTACTACTACTACTACTACTACTACTATTAATGCTAATACTAATACCTTTTCTATTACTACTACTACTACTACTACTACTACTACTACTACTACTACTACTACTACTACTTCTACTACTACTACTACTAGTGCCATCATGTTCACCACCATTCCTGTTGTATCGCTGTGATGTGGATATCTGACGGAGAGAACAGAGAGTACTGTCGTCTAATTACTCTCATTTCCTCTATTTTCTTATATATAGGATGTAGGTTTTTTTTAGTTATTGTAATACTGTTTTGATTGTTTAAAGAATATTCACATATTTTGTTGTTCATGCTAAAAGTATTATTATATTACTTTCTTTTTGCAAAATTAAGGTTTGTTTAGATTTAGTTATTAATAATGTTTAGGGTAATTTGCTCCGTGAATCATGGTAATGTTTTATTTTCAAAGGTGCGGCCAAGTCACATTCTCCTTTGTGTACAGTTGTGTTGGTTTTAGGTCCTGGACAGTCCTGGGAATAGCGCCATTTCAAATATTCATTTTATATATAATGTGTATTGCCAATGAATTATACAAGCGTTAGCGAAAGCAGTACTAGTAGTGTAGTAGCGGAAGGCGGCCAGCAGGGGTGCGGGTCTTGCCAGAGGAGTCTTCTCTACTAAGCCGCCGCCACTACCTTAGTAGAGATATTTTTTTTTTACAATATGGGCTTTGTATGGGGTTCTTCTGGTCATAGGAGGTATTTTGAGTACCGGCTATATGAAACTCAACCCATTAGGGAACCTTTACCTCGAGTGAATGCCCTTTTTATCCTTGAACCGTGGCCAGGATTCAAACACATGAGCTTGCAGACTCCTCGGCCACGAAAGTGCCCGTGATTCCGCTCTTCTCTCTTTCCTATCTATATGCTTCCATTCTTCTCATTTTTTTTTTTCATTCACTTACTAATTATTTTAATCTTTTCTTCCTGGACAGTCCTGGCTTGAGGGCCCTAGCAATAATGAATTGGCAATTAAATTCACTAGTATGAACGAAAGCAGAATAGGTCAAGAGTAGTGAAAATGGTGGGGAGTGTGGGATCTTATTATTATTATTATTATTATTATTAGTAGTAGTAGTAGTAGTAGTAGTAGTAGTAGTAGTAGTAGTAGTAGCAGTAGTAGCAGTAGTAGTAGTAGTAGTAGTAGTAGTAGTAGCAATAGTAGTAGTAGTAAACTATTATTATTTTTATTATTATTTCGATTCATTGTCATTAATTTTGTTATTATTGATATTATTATGATTATTTTCATCTCTATTAAATTTACTATTATCACTGATGTTATTACTATTATTTTTATCATTGTTGTTAATAATAATAATAATAATAATAATAATAATAATAATAATAATAATAAGAAGAAGAAGAAGAAGAAGAAGAAGAAGAAGATGAAGAAAGAAGAAGTTTATTTTTTGCGTCAAAACAATGAAAATGATGAAAACAAGCCAATACAGAGAAACGAAATAGAAGTAACAAAACCATAGTGTTTTAGTAGTATTCAGCTTGGTTTGCACCAAATCACTTAAAAGCAGGAAAAAAAGCATGATTACACACTATTTGTTTAAGGAACTGAAATATTTGAAAAATGTGTTATTTTGGTGTTTTTCAGAATTTTATGCACCAAAACTCAGAAATGCAGGCAAAACAAGTTCATACACTAAGTTTGTTAAAACCTGTTATTTTCGTGTGCTTTTAAGGTGTTTTATGAAATAAAAAAAAAATACCTCAATTGAAAATATTGTATCCTGAAGTAAATTTACATTGTTTCACTTTTGAAAACGAAAAATTAATGAACATGAAAATAAGTTATTATAGAGAAATGAAATAAAAGAAAGAAAACGTGTTATTTTAGTGATTTTCAGCTTTTCATATACTAAAACACAGAAATGCATTTAGATTGCGAATATAAACAAAATTTTTTTAAAGAAATTAAATATGTAAAAAGATGGGATACTTTTTTTTCCAGCATTTTATGAAACTCAGAAAACTCAATAGAAATTTGTAAGATGTTTATATAGAAAAAAAAAATCTCAATATAATATATTGTATATTGAAATAATTTTAAAGCTTTATGCTTCAAAACGAGAGAATTAATGAAAACAAGCTAATATCGAAAAATAATTAAAAAACAATAAAATATGTTATTTAAGTGGTTTTCTACTTTTTTTTTATGCACGAAAACACACTCACACACACACACACACACACACACACACACACACACACACACACACACACACACACACACACAAAGATAAAAACGGAAAAAGCGCATATACACACTATTTGTGTAAGGAACTGAGAAGTGTAAAAAAATGGGTTATTATGGTGTTTTCCATAATTTTACGCACCAAAACTCAGAAATGCAGGCAAAACAAGAATACAGACAGTATTTTTTAAATTATTTATATGTTTTTGGAGTTTTATGAAAATTTTGTATATACAAGTCGTTGTACATTGTTACACTTTAAAACGAGGAAATTTATGAAAATAATCCAATATAGAGAAATGAAAGAAAAATAACAAAAAAATCCTATATTAGTGGTTTTTAACTTTTTATGCACCAAATGCAGGTAAAAAGCGTAATTACACATTATTCGTTTAAGGAAGTAAAGTATGTAAATAAAATTTGTGGTTTACAGCATTTTATGCAACAAAACTGAGAAAAGCAGAGAAAACAAGTATATACACTATATTTGTTAAAACGTCTTAATTATGTGTTTTAAGATTTT
>NC_059269.1:2005377-2076710 GCF_017591435.1 Portunus trituberculatus | reverse complement strand
ACCAAACAAAAGATAGCAAAAAACAAGAGAAATAAATGCACCAAACATTTTTCCATCACTTACTACCATTACTCATTATTACGATCATTTTTACCACAACACCAAACAATGAAGACCCGAACAAAACCCATGACCAATTAATATATAACCTCCACGGCTTCCTTTCCCCAACAGGTAATGGGATATGGAGATCACACCTGTCCATACCTGCCCTCACCTGTCCATACCTGTCCTCACCTGTCCTCACCTGTCCACCTCTGGCCACACCTGTTCATACTTTTCCTCACCTGTCCTAACCTTACCTCACCTGTACACACCTGTCGTCTTTATATATGTCTATACTTGTCCACACCTTACTTCTCTTATCCACACCTGTGTTCACCTCACCTGTCCTCGTGGCGCATTTATTGACACACAGACAGACAGACACACACACACACACACACACACACACACACACACATCTATTACTGGAAAATCAAACCAATAACAGGTGAACAATAAAGAAAAGTGGCGAGCCAGTGAGCCAATGAGAAAAGGACATACACACATACATACATAAAAAAATAGCATAAACAAAGGAATTATGACTTATGGTAAGAAAAAGTAACAACAAAAGTAAAACTCTGAATAAGAAAGTAAAAGTGGAAATAGCATAGAGGAATTATGTCTAAGGGTAAGAAAAAACAAAAATGAAAATAACGTAAACAAAGAAATTATAGCTAACGGTAAGAAAAAAAGACAACGAAAGTAAAAATATTAATAAAAAAAGTGAAAATGAAAATAGCATAGAAGAATTATGACTAAAGGTAAGAAAAAGAACAATAAAGATAGAAACATTATTAACTCCTTTAGTACTGGGACGCATTTTTATTTTGAGTTTCGGGTGTGATTAGACGATTTTATTGACATTAGGAAGGATTTATGGAGCTCATAACATTAATGGCCAGAGTTTTCACTATTTTAATCCCCACGTAAGTTCCTGAAGCTGTATAAAATCATTAAATAGTAAGCAGAATGAATATGGAAACATGTCCTGTACTGAAGTGTTAAAAACTAAAAGAAAAAAAACATGAATAATGATTGGGGCAACAAAACTAAAAACAAAGTAGATGCATGAAAAAATAATAGGTAGCAAAAAATGAATAAATAACAAATAAGAAGGAACAGAAGACGCCAGTAACGAAAGAGAATATCCGTAAGTACGAGAAGAAGTAAGATGAAACAAAAAGACAAAGACAAAGAAGTGGGCATGTGAAGTGAAAATAACATAAATAATAGTAAAAATTGATAAATAGCAAATGAGAACTAACAGAAGATTATAAAACAGTAAAAGAGAATACGCATAATAAAAAAGATACCAAAAGGTTGAGAAGAAAAAAAGAAAGCCTCAAAATAATGTAAATAATAGAAGAAAATAAGTAGATAGCAAATAAGATTCAAGGAGCATATTTTAACGAGTACTGTATGATTGAGAGAGCGAGAGCAGGCAGACAGGTGTCTGAGCTGTAAGGCGGCTCAGGTGAGACTGCCCTGTGCCCCGCACAGTGGGGTCGAGCTAAACTAGGTACAGGAGCATATGAACCTATGAGACGCCACGTGTAAGGTTCGGACGTGGTGCCGGTGCGTGGTGTAACGACCCTTAACGACCCAACCCTAACACCCCCCCTCCATTGCAGCAAACCCCGTAAGTGCAGAAACAAAAAACAAAGAAGTGAGAGCAATGGAGGGGCGTGCTGCAATACATATAAGAAAGGGCTGACAGAACAACAAGCTAAGGGAGACCAGGGGAGGAGACGGAGGCTTGGAGATAGCGAGGGGCGCGGACCGCCCGTCGTGGCCGTGTCGGGTGAGGAGGCGGTGGTGCCCCGTCGTCGCAGGCGAGGTCTGCCCGTGGGAGTCGCACGCAGGTGAAGCCACCGGAGGAGCGCCCGGGAGGCAGGCCGGAGATGACGTCGGTTCCGAAGGATGCCCGCCCACTGCCGTGTAGGCGGATGAGGTACTGGCGTGGAGCTGGCGTGTCGACCACGGTACCGAGGCGGTCCCACTTCCCGTCTGCTGGTTCTGGATACCCACGCGATGCCCGACGGGGATAGGGTCCAAGGACGAGTCACCCTGTCGAATCTTGTGGACATGACCTCTCCTGTGCGGGCCATGGCCCTCTCGCGTCTCCGTAGCAACCGCTCCCAGTGCTTGCTGACGCGGTAGTGCTGCGCGGCGACAGGTACGGTGTCCCGCAGCTGCCGGCCCATGAGCAGCTGAGCGGGAGAGACGCCGGTGTCCTGGAGGGGCGTGTTGAGGTACTGAAGGATGGCCGCAGCGACTGCGTCACAGTCGAGCGATCCACCCGGTCCCGTATTCCCGCGAAGCAGCCGTTTGGCAGATTTGACCGCCACCTCAGCGCGACCGTTGGATTGCGGGAAGTGAGCAGAGGAGATGCGCAGCTGCACCCGCCACGAGGAGAGGAAGGCCCGGACATCGGCGCTCACGAAGTTGGTGCCCCATCGCAAGACAAGACCTCCGGGATGCCGAATCGCCTGAACCATCTGCGGAAGATAGGAATCAAACGGGCGCTGGTAGAGGTCATGGGGAAATGCTCCACCTCCAGCCACCCGGTTAGTCGGTCTGCATACGCTGCGTACACTATCCTGACAGGTGGAAGAAGTCGACCACTGCTTCCTGAAATGGATAGAGGGAGGAGGGTGGCTATGAGTGGCTCTGCTGGGACAGAAGGGCATTGATGTCGCACGTCTGGCATTGCCGCCGTTTCTGCTCCACTTCAGCGTCGATTCCCGGCCAATAGACGGCTTGTCTGGCCCGGCGCAGCATAGAGTCCCTGCCCTGGTGGCCAGAGTGAAGGTTGGCCAGGACAGAGCGGCGCAGAGCAGAGGGAATCACCACACGGAGATGGCCGTCATCAGTGGCGTACATGACGACGTCCCCGTGGCAAGACAGGTGCCGTCTCATCCGGTAGTAAGGTCGAAGAGGGAGCGGTTCCTGGTCCTTGCGGGGAGCCCAGTCATCAGCAACGACGCGAGCGTGGAGGAGTCTGTAATCCTCATCCTGGCGCGCTTCGGCCTCCACCATACTGAGGTCCACGACGACGCCTTCGTCGCACTCCAGGGCGCAGGCGGTGGCAGCTGCCACGGCCGAGCAGGTCATTTCGTCCTCAGCCAGATCCGTCTCGTCGGGCTTGCCTCGGAGCATGGGGTAACGGGACAGCGTGTCAGCCGCGCGGTTGGCTTCACCCTTCAGGTATTTGACATTAAAGGTGTACATGAGGGTTTTTTCCTTGAGACTTAACACGCGTGGATTGGTGATATCTTTGAGTTCCTTATCATAGAAAATCTTCGTGAGAGCGCGGTGGTCCGTGATGAATGTCAAGTTAGGGCAGCCCAGGAGAAACAGACGGGCTTTTTCAGGCACCAGACAATAGCCAAGGCTTCGCCCTCCAGCGTGGAGTAATTCTGCTCTGCCGGGGTTAAGTGACGACTGCCACAGAGAGCCAGCTTCCAGCCGCCCGGGCAGCAGAGTGGAGTTTCGAGCGTGACGCACTGACAATACTGCTGCATGATGACGAAGCTGATGCCGCGCCGGCTGTAGTCTGTGAACACAGCGGTGGGGCGAGTGACGTCGTAGTACTGGAGTCCCTCCTCGGCTAGTTGACCGATCGTGCGCTGCGTTGCCTCGAATATTGCCTGCAGCTGGCTGTCCCAGTACACTGTCCTGCCAGATGGCCTCTTGAGGAGTTCTCTGAAGGGCTCCATGAGAGGGCGACGCCGAGGAACGGGGCTACCTGGTTCACGAGCC
Source organism: Portunus trituberculatus (assembly GCF_017591435.1). NCBI lineage: Eukaryota > Metazoa > Arthropoda > Malacostraca > Decapoda > Portunidae > Portunus > Portunus trituberculatus. The sequence goes on along the minus strand of NC_059269.1, from coordinate 2,072,900 downwards.
CGAACCAGGATCTTATGTCTGTCAGCGAGGGACGAGGAGGCATCTGGAACTTCGTAATACTGCTCAGGAGATCCGGACTCGGAGCGTAGTCCTCCCACCCAAGCAGGTATCCTGCAAAGGACACCGTCCGCCTGCAGAACCGGAACTTGTCGGGCGGAGCGTGATGCCGTTCTGAGCACATGTGAGCAGGAGATGGTAGGTGTGCCAAAACGCGTCTGCAACATTGTGGTCGTAGAGGAGTGTGTCATCTACGCACTTCAATTTGCGAGGACGCCTGATATCACGTCGTCGAAACGCTTGGTGAATGCATCTTGCGCTGCACAGTGGCCCATGGGCGTACGTCGGTACCGGAAGCGTCCCACGGAGTGATGAAAGTGGTAAGCTTCTTGCTCTCCTCATCCAAAGGTATTTGATGGTAGCCAGAGAAGGCATCCGCTACGGTTTTATAGGTGTGCTTGGGGACGGTGGTGATGGCATCGAAGGGCGGCCGGGTGTGATGAGTCTCTCGCAGGCTTGCCTTGTTGAGCCGCTGGTAGTCAACTGTTCTGCGCGGCCGCCCGTCCCTCTTAGGCACGACCACCATGTGGGAGCACCCCGTGGGTTCACCGGCAGGGACAGGCTCGATGATGCCCTTCTCACGTCGTCCTCCAGCTGCTTGTGCACGTCATCGTAGAAGTGGTGAGGGACAGACGCCGGTGTGTGCAGGGCAAGTGGCTGGGCGTCGGCGCGTAGGTGAATGTGGTGAGGGGGCCCGGCCATGGTAGGTAGGGGCGTCCGATGCACGTTGAATGTTGAGCGCCCGAAGTGATGCAGGAGCCACTGCTCCAGGAGGCCCACGTTGTCCTCGGTGAGGCATAAGGCGCCTGGGTGGGTGTTGCGGGTAGTTGCTGGTCCTCCCCCTGGGCCAGGGCACCCACAGTTGCCCGTGCAGTGGGAAAGTCCGCTGGTAACAGGCCCAGTGCCTTACACACGTCCAGCGACAAGTACAGCTGCTGCACGCCCTCGGCAAAGTACAGGTAGGCCCGTGTAGTGCGTCCGCCCACGCTGAATGTGCACGTGCTGCCTCCGAACACTTGCAGGCGCCCACCAGCAAGGTGTTTGATGCTCACAGCTGTGTCTTGCAAGTCGCGCTGACTCACCCCGAGCTCACATAAGCTGGCGTCCCGCCATACACACCTGGGCGCCGGTGTCCGCGACAGCCAGGACCGATTGCTGATTTATGTCACCGGGGAGGGCCACGGTAACGTACAGGCAGGGCTGGGTGGAGAGACGTGCTTCTGCGATCATGGCGCTGGCCATCGCGTCCTGATTCCGCGGCTTCCTTCTCGATCTGCAGAGCCTTTGATGTGCCCCACCTGCCACAGGCACGGCAGGTGAGGTGTCGCACCGGGCAGGTGGCCTTGCCGCCGGTATGGTGTCCACCGCAGCTACCACACGGGAGCCGGCCCGGGCTGAGGCGATGACGTCGTCCGTGGTAGTCGCGGCGGTACAGATGTCTGCAGCGACCACTGGCTCATGCTGGGGTCCTGGGGCAGCGTCTCTCTGGGCTGCCTCATATGCTATGCAGTAAGTCCTTAGTGTCTCCACATCGCCGAACTGACCACAGGACTGGAATACATCGCGCCTGAGGGCAGGCTCACGGAGCCCCACAACCAGCTTGCGTACCAACACGTACTCGCTGAGGTCACTCTCGCAAGTAGGGCACTCGAAAGCACAGTCCATGGCCCTCTGGGAACACCTGGTGAAGTATTCCCTCACTGGTTCGCCGGGGCTTGCGTTGTTGAAGAACGCGCTCCAGCACGCCGCCTGGCTGCACTCCTTCAGGACTTCCTTGCCCACTACGTCCAGGGCCGCTGCGGGGACAGTGCGGTCCACTTGTTTCGCGGATACCTGGCATCCAGCGCCTTCTGGACGGCGGGGACGCACAGCAGGCGAATGTAGCAGACACCCTGTTGGTCCTTCACCTCATTCAGCCTCAACCAGTCTTCTACGGAGCGCCGCCAGGTGCGGAAGTCTGCCGGGACATGTCGTGGCTACATTTGTCCAGCGCACTGATGTTAAGCACCCTGGGCGCCGGTTCACTGCCTGATGTTGATGCGTTGCGATGCAGAGCCGTGACGGCGCTGTCGGGTAGAACCAGGTGGGTGGAGCAGGACCGGCCCTGTGTCGCCGTGTGGCCGGTGTGAACCGTGGGCGGGCAGGCGGCGCCATCAAATCCTACTCACTGCGCCAAGCTAGAACGAGAGCAGGCAGACAGGTGTCTGAGCTGTAAGGCGGCTCAGGTGAGACTGCCCTGTGCCCCGCACAGTGGGGTCGAGCTAAACTAGGTACAGGAGCATATGAACCTATGAGACGCCACGTGTAAGGTTCGGACGTGGTGCCGGTGCGTGGTGTAACGACCCTTAACGACCCAACCCTAACAGAGAGAGAGAGAGAGAGAGAGAGAGAGAGAGAGAGAGAATAATTACAGTAAAAATTATACATAAGTGTCGTGCTCCGAGCTGTTGCACGACGTTGCACAAATTTTCTAGCTACTGGCTATAAATAGTCAAAGGTTTTTTTTCTATCTATAGTTAATAAAAATAATATCTATTCATAAGGTGTTCGATACGGTGCCGACAAGTAACAATCACAACTCTTTCTGTTGCCTTCTCCACTGCAATTACTACAATTTCTCTTACAAGCATCTTTAAGAATTATATTAATCTTGTACATACTCGTATTCTCGCATCAAAACGGATTTCACTTGTAACATCATCCACTATATCTTCATAACGTATTACAACATCTGAACACGGTGCTTTATTTATCCGTAAATCTCATACGTAGTACGTACAATATTACCCGTTTTTTTCCCAGCTACCCGTATATAAGAACGACCTTTACTTGGTACATGAATGCGCAGCAACCACATGACGTACCACCAAATATATTACCATACACATATAATTACCAGACTCCGTTCAACAAAAATGACAACGTAACACCACCGAAATATAATGACAAATATTGATATTTCCACACAAGTGACTTCCCACAAGTAATCTCTTTCTCTTGGTACCCATACATGGAACCACGTTAACTTCGTACACAATTAGTAAATATATTATGTAACTTATTCGTCAGAGCAACACACATGCACATACGTAGGTAGCCGTATACAAATTCCCTTACTCATAGATGAAAACGCAAGTATATAACGACGTCATTATGAACCAAAGTACAAACACATAAACCATAATAAACTAATACCACATAATACCTAAACCTCCTATCATGTTTCTTCCTCCATTCTAATTAACCTCAAAAGACTGCATTGCAACTTATAGTTCCACTTACTGGTTATATATGAAGTACAAAACGCCGCCCTCAGCTATGCAGCCGAGGGTGGCCCGCTTAGAGCCGCGGTTGTCCTCTCTGCTTCCTCTCTCTCTCTCTGCCCCAATCCTCTACAATTTCCTTCAGGAACTTATGGGGCGTGTCTTGACCCACACAACACGCCCCTCAGAATGTACCGTTCACCAATCAAGTACAAGCTCACGTGAACTCCACGTGTGGTATGAACAATACCACAGAATGTTTACCTGACCTGGGCTATATATATCTGCCCGGGCTGCCCTGGGTCAACTGGCCTGGGTCATTAAATGCTTCCTTTTGACCTTCCTGCCTTTCCTAATCTCTTTTATGGCTGGATACGGCTACACACCGCATACTGGCGAACTATCATACATCCATATATCTTTATTTCTTGTATCTTCATATTTCTCATATTTCACTTATGATGTGGGCATCTGACATAAGTAAGCAAGAGGAATGAGATTAACAAAGAGAACATCCAATCCAAATTTCGAAAAGAGGTAAGAACTAACAACAAGAGTAATTGACATAAAAAAAAGAGTGAAATAGAAAATAAGTAAGAGAAAAAAACAAATAAATAGCAAATAATACTGACATCTCTCTCTCTCTCTCTCTCTCTCTCTCTCTCTCTCTCTCTGGTTCATTTTTTCTTACCGCTAACTTTGTCACGAATACTCTGCGTGACGTCACCCTTGATGTCCCCGCCCACCCACACCCCTGTCCTCTCGCCCCCCGACTCCTGCCGCCCCTCGCCCACCGCTCCCGTGTGCCCGTGATTAGTCTTCGCCCGGGGATGGGGAGGAGGGTAGATGAAGGTGAAAGGGGAGAGTAGGATGGAGAGTAAGGGTGATGGTTGGGGGGTGGGAGGGAGTATAGGGATGAAGGTGAAGGTGAGGGAAACGGGGGGTGATGGTGGGGAAGATGGGAGGGAGTATGGGATGATGATGGGAGAGGATGGGAGGGAGAGATGATGATAACGGTGGGAAGGAGTGCAGGGATAATGAGAGGGTGGGTGGGTGGGAGATGGGGAGGTGGAGGGGAGGGAAGGTGGGATGGAGATAATGGTTCTGGGTAAGAATAGGAGGCCGTGTGGGGATGATGGTGGAGGGGAGGAAAGAGGAGGGAGGGACAACTTGATTGTAAATTTGATGGAAAGGAAAATATAATTAGCAATTATACACGTTTTTTCAACTGAGGAATTTATACCGAGTAATGTATGAGAGAGAGAGAGAGAGAGAGAGAGAGAGAGAGAGAGAGAGAGAGAGAGAGAGAGAGAGAGAGAGAGAGAGAGAGAGAGAGAGAGAGAGAGAGAGAGAGAGAGAGAGAGAGAGGACCAGTTCTTATTTAGCTGGAGCCTACAGGTAAGAGTCATTGGCTTCGTGTTAGCTCTGCTGTGTTAATTGAAGTTCAAGCCACTCTCTAATATGTGAGTGGAACGTTAAGTAGACGATAATCACATGGGCTGAGTCACCAAATTAGTTTGTTGAGTTAGTATGGTTAGGTAAAGTTAGATTAACCCCTTCAGTACCATGACGCGTTTCCATATTCATTCTGCTTACTGTCTGATGATCCTGTACAAAATTTAGGGTGGGTCGTATAAAACTTTTTTTTTAAATTCAAAATTCCTGGGGTTGGAAAAATTTACTTGTGGTGAAAAAATAACTGTGTAAAAATTTCATAGTCCTATCTCAAAATCTTGAACCCCCACATCGCCTTCAAAGTTTGAGTTTTTAATGAAAATATAGTATTATTGTATAATTTTTTAAAACGTATTTTATGCATGAAACTTTTTATGCCTTGAGTCCTAAAATATGGAATAAACTTTATGAAACTTGTATAAAAAGTTTCAACGAAATCCTTTGATATTCTTTACTTCCACAATTTGACTGAATATATGCAAAAAATGCATTTTTTGTGTTTTTATAGCATTTTTAAAAAATATTTTAAGCGTGAAAATTTTAATGTCTGGGGTCATATTATTTTAAGTTAACTATATTTAACTTATATAAAAAGTTCCAACAAAATCCGTTTACTTTCTTTACTTCCACAGTTTGAACGAAAATATGTGAAGAAGTAGCCTACTGCCTAAGTGAGTGAGTTACCCTCAGTCTGTCATCTCACTCCCTCAGTGTTCCGCTAGCTGTCGTGGTGTGAGGTCTGCCTTAGTGTGTTACTGAAGCAACCGATTTCAACTACAATATGGCTGCTGAGAAAGAAACGCCCATATCACGATCGAAGACTAAATGTCCATTACTTGGAATGCCTGAATCCCTTAAAGAAGATGTTCTTCCAACAGTTGCAGACGTGCTAAAGCACTATTTGCATTTGCATCATACTTTGAAAGTCAGCAAGAAAGAGCCCCAAGGGCTTGTCACAAAAGTAATTGATGATGTGCTTCGCATATGGGAGCGAAGCTCATTGCCAACAATTTCTAAACAGAGAGCAACAGAGGTGTTCCAGAAGCATTTTCAACAATATAAAATTTGCTTAAAGTTCCTGTCAAGCGCCGCAATACTGATAAATTCAAAGCTAATGCAGCATCATTTGTGAACAAATCTGAAACCCTGTTTGATTTAGCTACATGTAAGTGTTCGAGGTTTGATAACTGTAACTGCACATCAGAAAGAAAAATCCCCTACCAAGAACAATGTTTTCTACAAGATCAAAGAACAACACGTGAAATGTTTATCAGTCATGCCATTGACAAAGCTTCATCTCTCAAAAAGCGCAGAATCTTAGATCGTAGATCAAAAGACTATTGTGAGGTGCTTGCCAAAACCTGTTGATTCTGAATCCCTAGATGAAATAGTAATGCTCTCTTCCTCATCAACATCAGATGAAAATGAGGATTCCTGCGCCTCTGACTTTGAAAGTAGTTTACCTAATTATATGAAGGAAAAGAAAGGTGTAACTGAAATGAAGAAAGTGCAGAGAAATGTGTCTCTGTCAAACTTTGCCGTTGCTTGCGACAGAGTTGGAGTTTCCAGCAGAGCTGCAGCGACAATTGCTTCAGCAGTTATTGACGATCTCACTGTTGGAAATGAAATGCAGGTGATAGATAAAAGCAAAGTAATGAGAGCAAGAACTAAGTCCAGGAATGAAGCTTTGGCCTCCATTGATTTCAGCAACATAAAAGTATATACTTTGATGGTCGTAAAGATTTGACTCTAAAGCTCAAGGAATCAAATAACAAAAAACAAGGACAGAAGTGACTGAAGAACATGTGACCCTCATCGCTGAACCAGGCAACATATATTTAGGGCATATAGTACCAAACAGCGGGAGTGCAAGGGATATTGTAAAGTCTATTTTATCATTCACAGAAGAAAATCACATTGATCTTGAAAACATTGAAGCAATTGGATGTGATGGAACAAATGTCAATACAGGATGGAGGGCTGGAATCATCAAGAGATTGGAGGAACATTTGAAACGACCATTACACTGGGCTGTGTGCCAATTACATGCTAATGAATTACCTCTCAGACACTTGCTTGTTCAGCTTGACGGAAAGACCAGTGGTCCACAACAGTTCACAGGACCTATTGGCAAAGCACTGGCTAATATTGATAATTGTGAAAACCTCCCAATTGTTCAGTTTTGTGCTATTCCATCAGAAGATATTGCTGTGAGTGATGACCTCCGGCAAGATCTCTCCTCTGACCAGAAATATCTACTTGACTTATATTTGGCTGTGTCTAAAGGTGAATGCAGTTCTGCAGTGGCAGCTCGCACTCCTGGTAAAATGGCACATTCTAGGTGGCTGACAACAGCTTCTCGAGCCCTGCGGCTTTATGTATCATCAGAAGAGCCAAGTGATAATTTGAAAAAAATTGTCAAGTATATCATGTTTGTGTATGTTCCTGTATGGTTCGCTATTAAATGCCAGCCAACTATTTCTCAAGCTGCCCGACATGCATTCAAGATGATTAGCAAATGTCAACAAATGGAGGAAGATATCCAAGAAATTGTCATGCCTGTACTAGAAAGAAACTCTTTTGGGGCTCATTCTGAGAGCATTCTTGTTGCAATGCTAACGGATGACAATTTGTCCTACAAAGAACTAGCGTGGAGGCGGATTCTCAGGATAAGAGAAGAAAGCCGTCCTACTGGTCGAGTTCGAACATTCAGAATACCAACTCTTAACAGGCAAGCAACCAATTATACAGAATTAATTGACTGGAAGAACACTCATGAACCAATATTCACTAAACAAATCGAAACTGATGAAATCAAGTCCATGATTAAAAGTAAGGAATTTCCCAATGACATCATTCCACCAATTCCATGTCACACACAGGCAGTGGAACGCCATATCAAGATTGTGACAGAGGCATCTGCCTCCGTGGTTGGGGTGAAAAACAGAGATGGCTTCATTATGAATAAATTGAAGTCCAGAAGTGTCATGCCAAAATTCGACTCAAAATGTGACTTCAAATCATTAATGTAATATCAAAACTCCAATATGGTTGGGTGGTTGGGTTGGAGTAGGGTGGGACTCTATGCCGGTCGCCTCCACGTGGTGAGTCCTGGGGTGTTTTTCTTTAAGCCATTATTCTCATATAATAATTAGCTTAGATAAAACATGCAGAGCACCGGCTTACATACTTATAAAATGCGTTATGAACATTTATAATAATGAGTCTAGCCAATATTCTAAGTCTAATTAGGTTAGGTTTGGCAAGGTTAGGTTAAATTGTTTCAAGAAAAAGTTAGGTTAGGTAAAGGTTAAGTTAGATTGGGTTAGGTTAAGTAAAGTTGGATTAAATAAAGGTAAGGTTAGGTTAGGTTTAATAAGAGACAGGTTAGGTTAGGTTAGGTTAATTAAGAAAAAAAACAGGTTAGGTTAGATTGGGTTAGATTAAGTAAGGCTGGGTTAAATAAAGGTAAGGTTAGGTTAGGTCTAATAAGAGATAGGTTAGGTTAGGTTAGGTTAGGTGAAGTTGTGTTAATAGGTTACCGCTCAAATCCTGCTGTCGAGAAATGCGTCCCATTTGATATGTTGTAGTTTTTTTTATTTATTTTATTTTATTTTTTTTTTTTATTTCCGTGAGCTAAGTGTAAGAAACAAACTTCTTAAAGAACAACCCGCTAATTGGTGCCCTCTCTTCAAGGCAGAGGGCAGAGGAGCCTATAAAGTCTTGTGACAAAGTAGCTCTTACACGGAGTCACTTTTTCAAGGAGCTCCAGTCAAGGGCATGGAGCACAGGCGCCGCAAGTGTTTAATGTAACACCAACACCACAACTGGAATCAAGTTATCATTAAATCTTATTCCTGCAATATGAAACACTTCTCTGTATTAAAAGCCTTGTATGTACCGTGAAGGAAAATCGTTAAAAAGAATATATTTTGAACTCTTTAAATGGAACAGTGTGTGTGTTTGATAGTAACACCACCATTGGAATTAAGTCTTCATTTAACCCTATTCTTATAATATGAAGCAGTTTATACATTAGAAGTCTTGTATGTAATCTTTGTCAGAAAAATTAAGTTAAAAAGAAAATATTTTTGAATTTTTTAAATGAACAGTGTGTGTTTAATAGCAGCACCACCGTTGGAATAAGGACATTGTTTAATCCTACTCTTATCATCTTATGGTATGAAACACTTCTCTACATTAGAAGCCCTTTACGGAATCTTTACCAGCAATGTGAAGGAAAATTTAGTTAAAAGATAGATCTTCCAAACTCTCTCTCTCTCTCTCTCTCTCTCTCTCTCTCTCTCTCTCTCTCTCTCTCTCTCTCCATCTCCTGCCCAAGGAAGGACTGTTACTGGATGCTGTTTACCGCTATCTTCTAGCTCATAACGTTCTGGAGGAAATGTTATTAAGACATCCGGGATTTTGTGGATATTAACCCTTTGCCCTGCGTGGCATTTATTAAGGTTTTGATAATATAAACTCTTTGCCCTGCGTGGCATTGTTTGCCTGTGTGTGTGTGTGTGTGTGTGTGTGTGTGTGTGTGTGTGTGGGTGCTCCATGCTGGCTGCATTGCTAATATGTATAATGTATTGGGTTGCCTGGTGCAATTGCGCAATAAGTTAATCAAATCAAATCAAATCTCTCTCTCTCTCTCTCTCTCTCTCTCTCTCTCTCGCAAATCAAACAGTGGATGAGTGCTCCTCACTTTTCCTGGGTTTTGAGGCTTCAGTACACTCCCCCAACACATCAGTACAAGGCAAACAACACATAAGCATAGTAAGAACGTGTTGGCAGCGATTGACAAGGTGTTGGGTTTTTTAACTTTGTCGTTTTTACCTCTGAAATAAAGGTAGGCTACTCCTCCCTTGACAAATTTTACTGGGTTGGCGCATGCGCACTGAGCAGCAATTGACGTCATGTTACCTAGGCAACGACAACGCCAACTAGGCAACACATATCCACTGATACTGCATAACATCAAAGCAGTTAGTACCAGACTCACTTAACAGCGTCCTACCAGCATGGGTGACAATAATGTTGAGGAAGTGCCCCATGCACCTGATGACAACTCAACAGAGTCAGAAGTGCAGCACGTAGCGCAGACGGAGATGACACAACAAACACCACCTCAAGAGCAGCCAACAGCAGAGCCATCCTTGCAGCGTCCAACGAAAGAATTTCTTGAAAAAAGTCTTAAGTCTGACTTGTTACTGAGCCGGAGAAACACCGCTGCGGGAACGGTGACCACAACACCTCGACAGGGCATACAGCACCAGCCAAGACTTGCCTCCTCCTTGATGACAATAATTTAAGTACCATCCTCCGTTCCGATCTACATCCCAGCTGCTGTGTGAGGACCATCCCTGGCGCTAACATGGATCTCCTCAGAAGCTGGGGGAGTGAAAAATTACGTACATCTCCTTCCTAGTGTATAATCTATAGTGGAACTGCTGACATAATTGAAGAACACTCAACGGCCAATATACTAGACAATTTGGGATCTCTCGGGAAACACCATCCTGACCCAACGACCACCTAACTCGCTCATTGGCCTGCCTGCCCGCCCAAAACCAGCCCACCGGACAGACTTCCACCACCATAAGTCCTACACGCACAATACTTCCCCTCAATATCATTCGTCCACCCACCCTAGACCTTCATCCCAACACTTATCAACTGTTCCTAGAGCTGCATCACATCTGCCACCTGCCAGAACAACAAGGGTAGGACAGGGGCTTGAGAGTGGTGGGGAAGGTGCGCGCAGCTCTAACACCTACGCTGCGGCCTTGAGAGGGGCGGCAGAGGAAAGGCACCATATGGCACACAATCGTTCCCTCCTTTACATTTCAAGTACAAGGGAACGACATGAGGATAATTCACCACCAAGCCGTACCTCTACTTCACCACTTTGGGGGCAGGAACACTACCTCAACCTAGATGATCTCAGCATTACCAACGTGATGCTATCAGACATAGAGACACTTTCAGGAATCACCCACGGAACAGAAATAATGAAAGAACTAAAGTAGGATGCTATAAGTGAGTTTAATCACGAAAAAGCAACCTGTAGGTTTGATCACAAGTTGTTATGCGGTATCTGCCGACATCTAGGACACAAGAGCCGCCTGTGCCAGTATTATAGCCAATAGGATAATGGCAAAGAAGTTTTAGCCGATGTTAATAATAATGGGAATTTTTTTGATAATTGAACATGTAAATGATCAGTCACTTTTAGGAAGTTTAGACGAGGTGAAATTGTTGGTGAGAGACAGAAATGTTGATGTATTATGTATAAGTGAATCATGGCTTCTTTCCAACTTTTCAGATATAGTCCAGTCAATCTACGGTAAAATTTTAGGTAACCCGGACAAAATTGCAAAACGAATAATTCTTGTTGCTATGGATTTAGACAACTTTTGTGGTGATTATATCAAAAGTCTAGAAAAATTTAAGTGGTGGAACAGTATTAAATCAAACGATTAAATCTGAATCGCAATCGCTCAGATGATGATGAAGGTGGAAGGCGGCACCATGTGATTTTCTCTCTCCACCACTTTGTTGTATGTTGCTATGTCACTAATATATATTTATTTATATATCTAGATAGTGACAATGAGGACTTAGTATTTATTATCTTGTATTATTAAACAATTCAAATAAAATCACCTTGCATTATTAAACAATTCAAAGCATTATTATTATTATTATTATTATTATTATTATTATTGTTGTTGTTGTTGTTGTTGTTTGTTATTATTATTATTAGTAGTAGGAGTAGTAGTAGGGAGGCGGTGGCATAGTGGATAAGGTGGTGAGCGTGGGATCGGGCAGACGTCCACGCTGCAGGTTGGAATCCCACCACGTACAGCCTTAAAACACTTTGCCATTTGTCGAGTGGTTTAAAGTTACCTACATGTAACCATGATACCCAGGTTCTAGGTGGTTACACTAACGATGAGCTTGGGTGGTGATATGGGCCCTAGTATGGCTACCACTATAAATAAAATTGCCTGCGCAACTAATGGGCGGAAGCTGAACAGCGCTTACCATACACTCTTCAAGTGTGCTTACAGGCGCTATAGGCCTTACCGTAAAAAAAAAAAAAAAAGAGTTGTAGTGATAGTGGAGATAGTAATAGTGTTTTCAATTTAATTAATTAGTTTTTTTTTTTTACGGTAAGGCCTATAACGCCTGTAGGCACATTTGATGAGTGTATGGGAAGCGCTGTTCAGCTTCCGCCCATTAGCGGCGCAGGCAATTTTATTTATAGTGGTACCCATATTAGGGCCCATATCACCCCCGAAGCTCATCTTGGGTGTAACCACCTAGAACCTGGGTATCATGGTGACATGTAGGTAACTTCAAACCACTCGACAAATGACAAAGTGTTTTAAGGCTGTACGTGGTGGGATTCGAACCTACGCGTGGACGTCTGCCCGATCTTACGCCCACTGCCTCATCCACTATGCCACCGCCTCGTTACCAAGAAACTGTGTGTTCAAAAATTTTAGAGTGAGAAATATAGCCTATTACGTTTTTTGTTTTATTGAAAATGTAGCCTACTGTACTCGTATATGAAATAAAATCAAACATTCATCTATTTACCCGTTATCTACTCTTTTACTTAATTCGTTTAGCGGGCTTTCACACCGGAGTGGCACGTCGCACGTCGCATTCCACGTGGCCGTGCTGCTTGAAAACGAACAATAGGAAATATATGAAACTTTTCACACCTAAATGGCGTGACACGTTGCATGTGCCACGTGCAACTTGCATACCACTCCAAGATTGGACTGGTCATTTTATATATATATATATATATATATATATATATATATATATATATATATATATATATATATATATATATATATATATATATATATATATATATATATATATATATATATATATATATATATATATATATATATATATATATATATATATATATATATATATATATATATATATATATATATATATATATATATATATATATATATATATATATATATATATATATATATATATATATATATATATATATATATATATATATATATATATATATATATATATATATATATATATATATATATATATATATATATATATATATATATATATATATATATATATATATATATATATATATATATATATATATATATATATATATATATATATATATATATATATATATATATATATATATATATATATATATATATATATATATATATATATATATATATATATATATATATATATATATATATATATATATATATATATATATATATATATATATATATATATATATATATATATATATATATATATATATATATATATATATATATATATATATATATATATATATATATATATATATATATATATATATATATATATATATATAGAATATAGAATATGGAAGCTCTTCAACTTTGATTGTATTTGAAAGGTATAAGGATGGACCTACTACACAAGATATTACCCATCAACGTCGCAGCAAAGGGCATATTGAGCATACAATCACCTTCACAAATTATATGATCTGTAAATCCAAAAAGGACAAATATTTGACAAACAAAGCCAACAAACAACAGATGATTGACCTTATAGGAGACAGGCTTGAAGCAGCAGGTTGCCAAGTGGTTAAAAGTGATGGAGATGCTGACCTCATAATCGTACAAAAGGTGTTGGAGTAAGCAAGACTGAAGGACACTGTTGTTATCGGCGAAGACACGGATCTTCTCGTACTTTTGTGCTATCATTCAAGTTTTGAGGGCATAATATTTACTTTAGATCTAAAAAAGGCAAGATGCAAAATGCAGCACCAAAGTATGGAACATCAAAAGCCTTAAGCTTGGAATTGACAACTGTAAGCACATCCTTTTTACACATGCCATACTTGGATGTGATACAACTTCAGGTGTATTTGGCATAGGGAAAGGCACAGCCCTAAAACTCATGAATACCAATGAACATTTCAAACATCAGGCATTGGTATTCTATATATATATATATATATATATATATATATATATATATATATATATATATATATATATATATATATATATATATATATATATATATATATATATATATATATATATATATATATATATATATATATATATATATATATATATATATATATATATATATATATATATATATATATATATATATATATATATATATATATATATATATATATATATATATATATATTATATATATATATATATATATATATATATATATATATATATATATATATATATATATATATATATATATATATATATATATATATATATATATATATATATATATATATATATATATATATATATATATATATATATATATATATATATATATATATATATATATATATATATATATATATATATATATATATATATATATATATATATATATATATATATAGTGTGTATTGCCAATGAAGAATACTAGTATCAGCGAAAGCAGAATATGCTTAGAGTACTAGTAGTGTAGTAGCGGGAGGCGGCCAGCAGGGGAGCGGGTCCTGCCCGTTGATTCTTCTCTACTGAGCCACCGCCAATACCTTAGTAGAGATATTTGTTGTACAATATGGGCTTTTTACGGGGTTCTACGAGCCAAAAGAGGTATTTTGGGAGCCATCTATCTGAAATCCCACAACTTAAAGAACCCTTACCCCAAGTGAATGCCATTTTTACCCTCAGACCGTGGCTAAGATTCAAACACATGAGCTTACAGACCTCTGGGCCACGAAAACGCCTGTGATTCCGCTCTTCTTCTCTCTTTTTTATCTATATGCTTCCATTCTTCTTATTTTCATTCACTTTCTAATTATTTTAATCTGTTTTTCATAGACAGTCCTGGCTTGAGGCCTTTGGTAATAGTGAATTGGCAATACAATTTACTCGTATCAGCGAAAGCAGGATAGGCGCAGAGTTGTGAACGTGGGATGGAGTAGACGTCCATGTGTAGGTTCGAATCCCACCATGTGCCATCTTAAAATTTTTCTTTTTTTTCGAGTGGTTTGAAGTTAGCTGCATGTCATCATGGTACACATGTTCTAGGTGGAGGTGAAGTGATATGAGTACCAATGTAAATAAAATTGTCTGTACGCTAAAGGGTGGAAGCTGCACAGTGCTTCCCATACACTCCAGGTATACCTACAGGCGCTATAGGCTGTACCATAAGGACAAAAGTATAGATAGTAGTAGTGTAGTCGTATTGCACTACAAAAAAAATTACTGTAAACACTTTCTCTCTCTCTCTCTCTCTCTCTCTCTCTCTCTCTCTCTCTCTCTCTCTCTCTCTCTCTCTCTCTCTCTCTCTCTCTCTCTCTCTCTAAGAATAAAGTTAACTGTGGGCAATATCACAGTCATTTCTTTGAGTCATTTATTCACCTATTCCTCGAAAATATTTCCAAGGTTTTATTGAAAAATAATAATAATAAAAACGATAACACTAATAATATCATTAATAATAATAATAATAATAATAATAATAATAATAATAATAATAATAATAATAATAATAATAATAATAATAATAATAATAATAATAATAATAATAATAATAATAATAATAATAATAATAATAATAATAATAATAATAATAATAATAATAATAATAATGATGAAAATGTTGGTAATAATATAATGATATTTTTAATAATAATAATAATAGTTATAATAATGATAATAAAAATAATAATAGTATTAATAATAATAATAATAAACAATATTAATAATAATAATGATAATAATAATAACAATAATAATAATAATAATAATAATGATAATAATAATAATAATAATAAGTATAATGCAAGTGATAATAATTAAAATTAGGTTAGGTTAGGTTAGGTCACAGTGAGGAACTATGAAACTATAGAGAGGCTGTGGCGTAGTGGATAAGGTGAGCGTGGGATCGGGCAGACGTTCACGTGTAGGTTCGAATCCCACCACTTGCCATTTGTCAAAGTGGTTTGAAGTTACCCACATGTCACCATGATACCCAGGTTCTAGGTGGTTACACCCAAGATGAGCTTCAGGGGTAATATGGGCCCTAATATGGGTATCACTATAAGTAAAATTGCCTGCGCCACTAATGGGCGGAAGCTGAACAGCGCTTCCCATACATTCTTCAAGTGTGCCTACAGGTGCTATAGGCCTTAACGTAAGAAGAAAAAAAAAAGAAAAAATAAAGACGAATGTAAGATAGCATTGCACAGACACACTGGCAACTTCCACCAACACACAGTCACTCTTGTACATCACGAGTTGTTCTGTTTTTGTTGTTCTGTCACACTCTCCGCGAGACCGCGGAGAGTGTGACGCAGACAAGGCCGTCGCCCGGAATTCTGCCTGGTGTGAGAGAGAGTGAGAGTGAGAGTTAGAGTGTGTGTGTGTGTGTGTGTGTGTGTGTGTGTGTGTGTGTGTGTGTGTGTGTGTGCGTGCGTGCGTGCGTGCGTGCGTGTTCTGTATACCTAGACTGTCATTGACCTGGACTGTGGCACGATGCTCTTCATTAGCACTACTATCATCTCATTCATCAGCCAGCGTAACGTCAATACAACTCGAAAATCATCAACATAAACACCACCAAATATATATATATATATATATATATATATATATATATATATATATATATATATATATATATATATATATATATATATATATATATATATATATATATATATATATATATATATATATATAGATATATAAATGAAGACAGTAATTGGTAACATATTATTTAAAGCTATAAATAAGCGTACATGTTATCTGATGACAGTGATCTATGCAATGGTGTATTGGTGTAGTAGATAATAAAGTGAATGTTTGCGTGTGGTGGCTATAAATGGTAAAAGTCCAGGCAATTTATAAAGAAGCCAGTGATTACGTGTATAAGAACATTTTCCCTGTGTTATCGTGACAAACTAGAGACGATCCATCACTCCCTTGAAAACCAAAGAGTGGAATGAGTAATGACAGTCACAAACGTATCACAGTTGCAATGAGTGACGGCCGACCATTGTATTGCCTTGCCCTGATTCATCCCGCACTCGCCCCTGCCTGCTGGCTGGTGACTGATGGTGACGGATGGTGACGCTGCGTGATGGGAGTCATAGGTCACCACGGGGATGATACTTTTGACTAGAATAATGACAAGTGGTGATGTGAATGGTATGGTGATGAGAGTGATAGGTAATGACAATAGATGATACTGACAATGATAGTAGTGAGCAATAGATGATACTGACAATGATAGCAGTGAGAGATGAGAAGTGGTGATGTGAATGGTATAGTGATGGTGATATGAACGGTATAATGATGGCGATGGTGATAGGGGAGTGTGATGCCAATAGATGATGTTGAGAACGATAGTAGTGAGAGATGAGAAGTGGTGATGTGAAGGGTATAGTGATGGTGATGGTGATAGGGGAGTGTGATGGCAATGAATGATGCTGTGAATGACGGTTATGATGAGCGTGATGCGTGAAGAGTTGCAGTCTGTGTTGATGTAGAAGATAGTGACGATGACCTTGTACAGTGATGGTGGTGGTGATGGACTTGACAGACAGTGATGCGGTGAAAAGAAATGGTGACATTGAGACGTGTAAGCATCTCTATAGTGACATTATAGTGACAATAACGGAATGGTAGTTAGTGATGAGTTAATGAGAAGTAACAAGGACAATAAGATGTGATGACAGTTGCTAATGAAGTGATGGACAATAAAAGGGATGAAGAGATGCAGTAATAAATGTTGGGTAAATAAGGAGTAACAGGAACCAAGGATAAAATGATAAGCAGGGCATTTTAATACCAACGGACAACAACATGAAGGAGAAAAAGGCTTGATAAGTGTTAATTATGTAGAAGGTGAAGGCCAGCAAAAACAGCAAAGAAAAGACCCACTGAAATGCCGGTCCCCATATAAAGTTGTAACCGTTACTTAAAAGCAGAGGACAGGTGTCTTGAAACCTCCCAGTGCATTGATGAAAGTAGGTGATAGTGTAGTGGTGGGTGGCAATGAAGCAATAAGAACATAAGGGAAGCTGCAGGAAGCCAGCTGGTCTACTCTTGATAGCGCTTGTGTCAGATGCCCACATCATAAGTGAAATATGAGAAATATGAAGATACAAGAAATAAAGAAATATGGATGTATGATAGTTCGCCAGTATGCGGTGTGTAGCCGTATCAAGCCATAAAAGAGATTAGGAAGGGCAGGAAGGTCAAAAAGAAACATTTAATGACCCAGGCCAGTTGACCTAGGGCAGTCCGGGCAGATATATATAGACCAGGTCAGGTAAACTTTCTGTGGTGCTGTTGTCGTTCTTGGATGTTGTTGATACCACACGTGGAGTTCACGTGAGCTTGTACTTGATTGGTGAACGATACATTCTGAGGGGCGTGTTGTGTGGGTCAAGATACGCCCCCATTAGTTCCTGAAGGAAAATTGTAGAGGATTGGGGCAGAGAGAGAGAGAGAGAGAAGCAGAGAGGACAACCGCGGCTCTAAGCGGGCCACCCTCGACTGCATAGCTGAGGGCGGCGTTTTGTACTTCATATATAACCAGTAAGTGGAACTATAAGTCGCAATGCAGTCTTTTGAGGTAAATTAGAATAGAGGAGGAATCATGATAGGAGGTTTAGGTATTATGTGGTATTAGTTTATTATGGTTTATGTGTTTGTACTTTGGTTCATAATGACGTCGTTATATACTTGCGTTTTCATCTATGAGTAAGGGAATTTGTATACGGCTACCTACGTATATGCATGTGTGTTGCTCTGACGTATAAGTTACATAACATATTTACTAGTGTGTAATTGTGTACGAAGTTAACGTGGTTCCATGTATGGGTAGCAAGAGAAAGAGATTACTTGTGGGAAGTCACTTGTGTGGAAATATCAATATATTTCAGTGGTGTTACGTTGTCATTTTCGTGAACGAAGTCAGGTAACTATATATGTATGGTAATATATTTGGTGGTACGTCACGTTGGTTGCTTGCAATTATGTACCAAGTAAAGGTCATTCTTATATACGGGTAGGTGGGAAAAAAGGGGTAATATTGTACGTACTACATATGAGATTTACTGATAAAGAAAGCACAGTGTTCAGATGTTGTAATACGTTAAGAAGATATAGTGGATGATGTTAGAAGTGAAATCCGTTTTGATGCGAGAATATGTACGAGATTAATATAATTCTTAAGGATGTTTGTAAGAGAAATTGTAGTAATTGCAGTGGAGAAGGCAACAGAAAGAGTTGTGATTGTTACTTGTCGGCGCAGTATCGAACACCTTATTTATAGATATTATTTTTGTTAATTAAAGATAGAAAAAACCTTTGACTATTCATAGGCAGTAGCTAGAGAATTTGTGCAACGTGGTGCAACAGCTCGGAGCACGACACTTGCATGAAATGATAATAGAGGTGAAGACCGATAGATAAAAAGTAGTAAGGGAATGACCAAAATGACCAAAACAACACATTTATTTTGATCGAACAAACTTCCACACATACAAATATTGTTTTCCTATATTTCTCACACGCTTTGCTACATCCGTGTTACAAAAAGTGAAAAAAAAATAAGCTCAGGATTTACAAGGATTGGCTGAATTCTGGGGAATGTTACATTTTGTTTACCCTCTTGCTAATTCTTTAATCTCGGGAAGGGTGAACTAAATAGAGAAAACTGATGCAGTAAACTAAAACATTTACATATTTTTCCGATATGCAGCAATGTGGACCACTAGTTCAAAGAGCAACGACTATATCTAAAAAGGTATGCCAGCCAGGTTAGTAGGTAAGGAGCAGAGTTCCTTGTATGTAGGAGAGCCACAAGCATAAGTCTGTGTAAGGTGCAGGGAGAGAGAGAGAGAGAGAGAGAGAGAGAGAGAGAGAGAGAGAGAGAGAGAGAGAGAGAGAGAGAGAGAGAGAGAGAGAGAGAGAGAGAGATTATAATAGTAATGATAATGTGACCAAATACAAACATAAAGAGAGAGAAAGAGCTGGATGACTGGAAAATGACTGCCTACATATCTGCTTCTGACGATAGCACGCTGCTGTCCCGATACGGTAGAATACTAAAATTGTAATGAACGTTAGCGCGGAATGGGTGAAACTGCAATGAAGCCTAAAGGCGAAAGTGTAATTATAGACTTAAAGGGAATAAGATCTCGTGAAGTTTGGAGAGGGAAGTTGGCAGCGAATAGTAGAAGACTGACGTGAAGTAAGGATGTGAAGCAGTGACTTGAAGGAAGGGTTTTCTTACCCCTGTGTAACATTCAAGCCACGTAGATTGTACCTACAAAATCTCTCTTTTATAATGAAATTCCTCTAACGTCACCTAACCTAATTTTAATTATTATCACTTGCATTATACTTATTATTATTATTATTATTATTATTATTATTATTATTATTATCATTATTATTATTATTATTATTATGGTTTTCATTATTATTGTTAATATTTTTATTATTTTTATTATTATTATTATAACTATTATTATTATTATTATTATTATTAAAAATATCATTATATTATTACCAATATTTTCATCATTATCATTATTAATATTTTTATTATTATTATTATTATTATTATTATTATTATTATTATTATTATTATTATGATTACTATCATTATTATTATTATTATTATTATTATTATTATTATTATTATTATTATTATTATTATTAATATTAAGTTATCGTTTTTATTATTATTATTTTTCAATAAAACCTTGGAAATATTTTCGAGGAATAGGTGAATAAATGACTCAAAGAAATGACTGTGATATTGCCCACAGTTAACTTTATTCTTAGAGAGAGAGAGAGAGAGAGAGAGAGAGAGAGAGAGAGAGAGAGAGAGAGAGAGAGAGAGAGAGAGAGAGAGAGAGAGAGAGAGAGAGAGAGAGAGAGAGAGAGAGAGAGAGAGAGAGTGTTTACAGTAATGTTTTTTTTTGTAGTGCAATACGACTACACTACTACTATCTATACTTTTGTCCTTATGGTACAGCCTATAGCGCCTGTAGGTATACCTGGAGTGTATGGGAAGCACTGTGCAGCTTCCACCCTTTAGCGTACAGACAATTTTGTTTATATTGGTACTCATATCACTTCACCTCCACCTAGAACATGTGTACCATGATGACATGTAGCTAACTTCAAACCACTCGAAAAAAAAAGAAAAATTTTGAAGATGACACATGGTGGGATTCGAACCTACACATGGACATCTGCTCCATATTCTCTACTCTTGGCCTATCCTGCTTTCGCTGATATTAGTAAATTTTATTGCCAATTCACTATTACCAAAGTCCTCAAAGAAAATAAGAAGAATGGAAGCATATAGATAAAAAAGAGAGAAGAAGAGCGGAATCACGGGCGTTTTCGTAGCCCAGGGGTCTGTAAACTCATGTGTTTGAATATTGGCCACGGTCGGAGGGTAAAAACGGCATTCACTTGGGGTAAGGGTTCTTTAAGGTGTGGGATTCCAGATAGATGGCTCCCAAAATACCTCTTTTGGCCCGTAGAACCCCGTAAAAAGCCCATATTGTATAACAAATATCTCTACTGAGGTATTGGCGATGGCTCAGTATAGAAGAAACAACGGGCAGGACCCGCACCCCTAAAGGCCGCCTCCCTCTACTACACTACTAGTACTCTTGGCATATTCTGCTTTCGTTGATACTAGTATTCTTCATTAGCATATATATATATATATATATATATATATATATATATATATATATATATATATATATATATATATATATATATATATATATATATATATATATATATATATATATATATATATATATATATATATATATATATATATATATATATATATATATATATATATATATATATATATATATATATAT
Organism: Portunus trituberculatus; assembly: GCF_017591435.1. NCBI lineage: Eukaryota > Metazoa > Arthropoda > Malacostraca > Decapoda > Portunidae > Portunus > Portunus trituberculatus. The sequence goes on along the minus strand of NC_059269.1, from coordinate 2,051,171 downwards.
AAGATATATATATATATATATATATATATATATATATATATATATATATATATATATATATATATATATATATATATATATATATATATATATATATATATATATATATATATATATATATATATATATATATATATATATATATATATATATATATATATATATATATATATATATATATATATATATATATATATATATAAAATGGATATATATATATATATGGCGCTATTCCCAGGTCCATTAAGCCGGGACTGTGTTGGACCTAAAACCCACAAAACTGTACACAAAGGAGAACGTGACTTGGCTGCAGCTTTGATAAAAAAAAGGCATTATTATGATTCACGGAGCAAAATACCCTAAACATTACTAATAACTAAATCTATACAAACTAAGAAAGTATATATACGCGCTCTACTTGGATTTCTATGATTTGGTGCAGATAAAGGTGGAAACTATTAAAGTAACACGCTTTTGTTCCTTTAATTTTTCTTTTCTATATTGGCTTATTTTTATCAATCTTATAGATTTGAAGCATGACAATGTAAAATTACTTGAGTATGAAAGATTTCAATCGAGATATTTTCTTTCATAAAACACCTTCAAAACATAAATAAGACGTTTTAACAAAGTATAGTGTATATACTTGTTTTGCTTGCATTTCTGAATTGTGGTTACCAAATGATGGAAAACAACGAAATATCCTAGTTTTCTCCATATATCGCTTCCTTTAACAAATATTCTTTATATAGTTTTTTTTCTTGCATAACTAAGTTTTACTGCATAAAAACCTGAAAACCAGCAAATTAACACGTTATACTGGGCTGTCTTATTACTTCTCTTTTGATGTTATTCCATTTCGGAGATAGTCTAACTGAGGGACACTGTTTACTAAAGGTGTGAAACAATCTAAGTACTCAGAGAGAGAGAGAGAGAGAGAGAGAGAGAGAGAGAGAGAGAGAGAGAGAGAGAGAGAGAGAGAGAGAGAGAGAGAGAGAGAGAGAGAGAGAGAGAGAGAGAATTTATAGTAATTTGTTGTTGTGATGGAGGGCGAAGAGGAGGAGGAGGAAGAGTACAATAAGGAAAAAAAGTTTAAAATACTAAGAAAGTGAATAACGCTAATGATAATAATACAAATATTCTTTTTCCATAAGGGGAGTGAATGTGTGGAAGGAGGGAAGAGTTAGCACAAAGAGTGTACAAAAGAGGAAAGGCAGGTAAGAAGACCACACCTGCTGCTGGAGTCAAAGGTAACTGATCTGGTCTAACCTCACGTGTAGTTCGCGTGAGAGAAAAACGGTAGCCACTAATGATCCGTTTGTGGCATTTCACAAAGAAAATAAGCGGGTGAGGGCAGGTTTCTTTTTAGCTTGTGGATGAGCACGTGCCGGCTTCAGTCCCCCACCACGACCATCACCACCCCGAAGCAGCGATTTGGTCTTTTAATACTTCACCTTCACATTCTTTAGTTCACTCCAGTTATTCATTTTTTTTTTTGTTATATGAGTTCATTTCATTTAGAATACTCTTCCATACTTTTTTTCAGTTATTTTTAATTATTGTGCCTTATAATTATCTTAAGTATATCTTAACTATGATATTACTATTTTGCCATACTCGTAATGCTTAAACTTGCATTTCTAAAACTTGTCTTCTTATTCAATTCAGTAAATATTGTGCTTTATGTTTTTGTGACATTACTCTGTCTTGTATCTTACCTCTTTCCTGGTAGCAACCTGGCAAATACTACCCTCTATGTATCTCTCTGCCATACGCGCTTACTTACTTACTATTTTGCCTATCTCTTGTTTCTTGTTATTTTGCCAACCAAATCTTTCAAATAATACAAAAAACATCCACCGCTATTCCTTTATCTTCTTTACCTGTAGCATCTAAGTCCTTCAAAACACTGCTCAATATCTTTCCTCCACAGGCCATTTCCTCTATTCATCTCCATACTCCTTTATCATTTCGTTCGTCTCACTCCAAATACCGTTTTACTACACACACTTTCTGCTATTCTTCATCCTCTTCATTACCTTCCCCTCACACCCCTAAACATCTCGGCTACTTCATTTTGGCCTAACCTCCGTGTCGCCTCTCCGCCTCTCCTCCTCCACCATCACCGCCACCCGCGGCTCGGTGTGTCATGATGACACTGGGCAAGAGGCGTGGTTGGCAGGAGTGATGTCATTAGTCACGGGATTATCAGCTACCTCTCTCTCTCTCTCTCTCTCTCTCTCTCTCTCTCTCTCTCTCTCTCTCTCTCTCTCTCTCTCTCTCTCTCTCTCTCTCTCTCTCTCTCTCTCTCTCTCTCTCTCTCTCTCTCTATATATATATATATTTTTATCACTTTCTACCTGCAGAATCTGTCTACCGCTGTTCAGGAGAACACAATCAGCTTTACAAAACAAAAAGGTCGCTTGTCGCAGCAAAACATCAAATGATCACGTTTGGCTGATTTGGAACACGTGGCGCGCCGTGCCTCAAATCTTCCTGCCATGATTTCTAGTTCTATTTCCTCCTCTAAGGTAAAGAAAGATCTCACATCTATGTAGTTTGTATCTGAGAACATTTTAAATAACTCTATCATATCCCCTCTTATACATCTCCTCTCAAATGAAAACATGTTTAATTCCTTTAATCTATCTCTGTACTCCAGGCGCTTTAATGCTGGTATCATCCTAGTTGCTCTTCTCTAAACTGCTTCTAACATGTTGATATCCTGCCTATAGTGGGGTGACCAGGCCTGTATGCAATACTCTAAATGGGGCCTAACATAGGAATTATATAAGCTACGCACCACTTCCTTACTTTTATAACTAACATTTCTATTTATAAAACCCAGGATCCTATTTGCCCTATTTCTTGCTTCTAAACATTGCTTTGAAAATTTCATAGTCCTGTCTATCACTACTCCTAAATCCTTTCCTTCCTCTACTGCCTCTAGCCAACATCCCTCCATCTCATAGTTAAAGTTTGTGTTGTCTTTACCTAGATGCATAACCTGACACTTATCAGAATTAAACTCCATCTGCCACCTGTCTGCCCATGCTATCAGCCTGTCCAGGTCTCGTTGTATTCTGTAATTGTCCTTTTCACCCTGTACTGCACATGCTATCTTAGTATCATCTGCAAACTTTGATACTTTGCTACGAATTCCTATATCTAAATCGTTAATGTACACCAAGAAAAGAAGAGGTCCTAGCACTGATCCTTGGGGTACCCCACTAACCACTTCCTTCCACTCAGACATTGCCCCATTTAATACTACTCTCTGTTTCCTATCAGAAAGCCATTCACTAATCCAATCAACTAACCTACCCCCTATCCCATGTAGTCTCAATTTGTACACTAGCCTCCTATGCGGTACCTTATCAAACGCCTTGCTAAAAACTAGATATATAACATCTATGCTATTTCCATCATCTAACTCCTTGGTAATATATTTTAAGATATCGAGCAAATTTGTAAGACAGGACCTCCCTGATCTAAAGCCATGTTTGGTATCTCTAATTAATCTATTCTCATTTAAATGCTCCCAAATACTACCCTTAATGATTTTCTCTAGTATCTTACATACTATACTAGTTAAACTGATCGGTCTATAATTATTCGCATCATCCTTCCTACCTTTTTTAAATATTGGAGTAACATTAGCTAACTTCCAGTCCTGAGGTATCTCAGCAAACCTAAGTGATCTTTCAAAGATTAACTTAAGTGCTTCAGAAATACTGTCTACACCCTCCCTAAGTACTCTGGCATGTAGCTCATCAGGACCACTGGCTTTCCTATCGTCTAGTTCAAGAATAAATTTCCTAATAATTCCCGGTTTTATATCAATATTTTCTAAAGCTCTTAAACTACTCGTCGCACTGTTTGTGACAGGATTTCCTATTCTTTCCCTAGTAAATACTGAAGAAAATTGTTTATTCAATAATTCTACTATGTCTTCATTTTGATCCACTACTACACCATCTTTTCTGAGTGGTCCAATCCTATCCTTATTTCTTTTATCACTGACCTTGTAATAACTATATAATTTTTTGGGATCTTTACTCCCAGCTCTAGCTAGTTTTATCTCTGCCTGCCTTTTACTTTTTTTATAACCTTACTCAAATCATCCCTGACCTGTCTGTACCTAATCAAATCTACATCTTCCCACTTTTCTGCAACTCTCTGTATGCCCTCTTCTTCTCTCTGATCTGGCTACCTATCTCATGAGTCCACCATAATGGCTTCCTGTTTCTCTGCCTTATATCTTTGTAAGGGATACACTGCATCACTATACCCTTTACTACAACCTTAAAAATATCCCACATCTCCTGTGCAGTTTTATTTCCAAAATTATCTTCCCAGTTTACCTCTCCTAATAACTGACGTAACCTACCATAATTGCCTTTCTGATAGTTTGGGACTCTAGTCTTATTCACTATATTATCCCTACTGGAATTAATGATAAATCTAATTATATGATGGTCACTGTTTGCTAAAGTCTCTCCTACCTCAACTTCCTTTAAACAATGCTCAATATTTGTTAGTACTATGTCTAAAACCTTCCTCCCCCCTAGTAGGTTTATCTACCATCTGCACTAAATAGTTATCCTGAAAAATTTCCATAAACTTATTTTCACTAGCATCTCCTACCATCCTCTCCCAGTTTACTGATTTAAGATTAAAATCCCCTAAGATAATTGTCTGACTAGTACACCCCCTATTTATCTCATCTACCATAAGGTTGTCTACATCTGCTGACTGGTTAGGTGGCCTATAAAAAGCTCCTACTCTAATAACCTTACTTTTGTTTACTCTAACATCCAGCCATAAGGACTCTACTCTGTTATCTACCTTAATACCATTAACCTGACTGGAAATGAAGGATTTTTTTTTACATAAATAACTACTCCTCCGCCTATCCTACCAATTCTCTGGTGTAAATACATAATGTATCCATCTACTTCATATTCTTTCCTATTTTCCCTAAACTTTTCCTCATTTACCCATGCCTCTGTGACACATACAACTTCTAGGTCCTCCTCAACTATATAACTAGATAACTCGTCCTTCTTGTTCCTAAGACTCCTGGCATTTACATAAAAACATTTAAGTCTTGCTACCTTCCTAGATGCTGTCTCCTTATTTGGAGTCCTAATCTTATTCTCTCCTATTTGCACCTGGAAATCTTTCCTAATCTTTTCACTATCTCTGTTTATCCTATCTAATTTATGTCTAGCATCTTTCTTCTGGAATGCATTTGCTACCTCACCCCCCTACCCTCCATCCCAACTCCCCCCCTCCAGACATCCACTCAGCACATCCACACCCTTCCTACTCAGATGCACACCATCCCTAGCATACAAATCCCTTCGCCCATAGAACCTATCCCATACATCCACAAAGCTGACACCCACATCCTTACACATCCCTTTTACCCGAGCATTCACACCAATGGCTCTAGACAACCATTCCCTGCTAACATACACACGAGGCAAGATTCCTGACACTACACACCTCCTACCACTCTCCCTTATCTTGCCTAACATTTCCCGAAATCTTGCCACTAACTCCTCCGACCCACCTGCTCTGACATCGTTCCCACCTACATGCAAAACTACTACACCCTCCCTCTCCATCCCCCCAACCCTCTTCTGCACCTCCTCACTCACTGCCTTCACACCTGCACCAGGCATACACACGTTCGTCCTCCTATCCCTGTCTTTCCCACAGAAAGTGCTATCTAAATACCTAACCTGAGAGTCACCCACCACACACACCTGAGGTGTGCTAGGCACAACCATCCTCCTCCTCTCCTCTACCCCCTTCTTTCTCCTTTCACTCACCACAACCACTTCATTCACTCCACTCTCACTCTCCCCCTCCCCCTCCAACAAACCGAACCTATTTTCACACTCAACAGGTTTAGTCTTATCCTCCCTAACTGTCTCCGCTTTCCTTCCCCTCGCAACCTGCCATCTCTGCCTATCCTGACTACTATCTTTCCCAGTCTGGCTCGCCTGCTCCCTCTTCCCCATTCTGCTCTTCCCGACAGAGGGCCAAGCCACCCTGTCGCCCTCAGAAGGTCCAACCTTCGGCCTAACACTGATCTCCTGCCTAATTGTTTCCACTGCCTCCTCAAGCCTCTTAACCTCCTCCTTCAATTCAAAGATGAGAACTTCGTTCGCACTTTTCCCCTCACTTAGCTTTCTGATTTCCTCTCGCAATTCTCGGTGCTCAAGAGAAAGAACTAAATTCTCGCTCTTGAGCCTACACACCATACACTCAGAAAAGTCAACGACCTTCCTGTCGTGCCCACACATCTCACACACAACAAACTCTCCCAATCCCACCTCAACACTCTCTTTCACGCACTCAATCACACTCTGATATACCTCAGTAGCTACCGCCATACTAATTTACAATATGTTAACTCACGAACAAATAAAAATACTAGGTGACGGCGGGGTGGGGGAACCGCGGTGGTGGGAGGGCCTAAGTGAGGTCAACTAATCCTCTTTCAAGGTCAACTTGACGGTTACAAGCCTAGTCTTCTCGCTCTACAAAAATACTTTTAACTCATAAACACTGATTCTAACCACTATTTCACTCTAATCTAACACTTGCAGTACACACTTTCACTTCACTAACACTCAAAAGCACCACACACAGACACCAAGCACAAACACCACTCGCTAACTATAAAAACCACAGCCAGAAACGGAGCGCACACACAACACGTCCACTCGCCACCACAGCTACTCTCAGAGTAGCTGTAGTCTCTGGCTGAGTATCTTACTCCTTATTTCTCTGATTGTAGGGATTCTGGTTCTCCTTGGCACTTATTTAAGTCACTGTGTTTTTTGACGTATGAATATTTTGGGTGTTTTGGGAGTTATCTGGTATTTTTGGTGATTTATCTTTGTGTGGCGTAGAGGGACGCCAGGGATGACGGCCATTTTATGAGTTGATAAGCCAAGAGAGATTTTGGGTGTTTATTATGGTTGTATTACCTAACAATCATATTATTTGTGGTGATTTACTCATTATTGTGTGTACCAGCCATAGGGGAGGGCAAGTGTGTGGTGAATTTGTTTACTTATTACTTCTAGTAAGTGTGGTACTTATTTATTTATTTTTGTGGTCTCACATTATGCTCTTTTCACCCTTAAGCAGCTTATTTATTATATTCTTGGCACTAATGAGTTATTTCTTTTGTTGTGTATGTGGTGTTGAGCTGCAGGTGTGTTGACACCCCCACGGGTGACTTATTTCAGTATTGAGCAGTTAGGTTAAACTTATTTACCTGATTTCTTATATTTTGTGATTCTATATTTTTGTGAGTGCTATTATTTTCTCTATTTTGATGTGATTACTATACTTTTAACTATCCACGGGCCTTAAGTTTAATTTTGTTTGTTGTTAAGTTAACTTTGCTTATTTTTGTTAATAAATTAGTTAAAGATTTAAATTATTTCTCTTAACCTTTCCTTATTATTAGTTTTTCAGTTCTGTTACACCATTAAACAGCCTTTTGCGTTAAGAACCGTTGCATTGAAGCCAAGTCACTCTTGACTACTTATCTTAATTTTTGTATTTAATAAGAGTGATTAACCTAATCAGTGACTGGTGCCCACAGCTCCTTGAGGGCACTGGGTCAGGCTGTTTGAAGGTCGTAACACCATCTTCCTGTAACTTGAACTATTTCAAACAACAAGTATCACCATAGTTTTGAAATGAAATTGTCAAATTCTACAATCTTTTGAACTAGATTCCTAAAGAGGCTTTCCCAACCTCTTTTGTACGTAAAGAAAAGAAAACGTGAATTACAGATTAACAGACACATGCACACACACAGACAGATAGATAAAAAAAAAAAAAATCCGTAAACTCTGCATGAAACAGGTTTTGCTATGAATGCATTAACGGCGTATCCAAGTCCTTTTGTGCATTTCCCCGTTGGTGATCTATCAACATAATGTCACCGCTACAGAACAGAGAAGTTGCAGCTTCAATAGTGGACCATTCACTTAACATACAGGAAGTTTAGATTCTTGACGGTCCTCCACTGTGCTTCAGCTTAGGGTAGGTACCCCTCACCCACCACCCTTCTCCCGTCATCCCCCATACCCCACACCAATGCCTCATACCTTTCACTCCTCACCTTCACTCTCACCCTCACCTCACCCGTCCCCCTCACCCGCCACTAGCGTATACACGATGTAGCAGGTGACTTTTTTCCCCCGTGGAGCAAACAAAGACACACTTAGAGCAGAGGCAAGCACCTTCCACGTTCCTTCCCGTGTTGACAAGGACAAACAGGTGCAATTATCGATCATCACGTCCCGCCGAGCTGCAACCAACATACCGGGCATTATTTTCAGCCAGGACAAGCCCCGGCGCTGCGGCCAACCCTTCAGAGAATCTTCACTTGGACTCTGCGTGGCACGGTTACTTTTCGCCACTTAAAACCGCGCCAGAGGCTTAATGATTTCGTTTACTAATAATGAAAGCTGCGTGTCTGTAAAAGTCACTAATGGATAAGAGAAAAATGCGTGTGAACCTTGCATAGAGGTGTGTCATTATTCGTAAACACTTAACAAAAGGGGAAAAAAATGTCTACATTAATCTGTGAAATATTATCTTATATATGCTGATCTCTCTCTTGTTTCTTGTTATTTTGCCAAGCAAATCTTTCAAATAATGAAAAGAAAACATCTACCACTATTGCTCTATCTTAATGCATAGAAACAATATCAATATCCAACAAAACCGGAAGAAAAGCTTAACGATTTCGTTTACTCTTCATGATAAGAGCTGGTAATGAAGGTTAAGTCAATAATAGATATAAAAAATGCGCTGCACAATCTTAATCCATAGAGCCAACATGACAATTTCTAACCATGTCAGAAAAAAAAAAATCGTTAAGCTCAACACAGGTCGTTGTGGAGCTCTCACTTATCATGTGGTAAGAGCAATAGTGCGGCCCCATCACCCCATCAGCCCCGCTGAGTGTTCCGCCTCCCTCCACCTTAACTTTCAATGGAAATGTCTAATGGATTATGTTTTGACGGGGGAGCGAATGTACAGGGAAGAGGAGGCGGCTGGTTTGGGAAGCGGAGGAGGCTGTAGGGGTAGTCTGGCGATAGGAGGAGGGCGGAGGAAGACTGAAAGAGATGGGGAGGTAACTGGAGAGAGTATAGGACTGCATGAGGGCGGGGAGGGGGACGGGTGGGGCAGGGGAGCGGCAAGAAAGGGGTGAGGAAGGTAGGATGTGGGTGGTGGTGGGTGGGATCATTTACTGCTATTATATATCGCAGGTAAAGGAACCGCCTGGCTTTGTTAGGCGTGTTTTAACACAAGTTGTTTTTGTGAAGACGCGGCGCCGGCTGACGTGAGGCGCATTCACCATCGCACCGCGCCTCTCCCTGTTGTTATTTACCCACCGAGGCTGGCGCACTTGCACTCTGAGGGAAGGGGGCGTCGCCGGGAAAAAATCCGACCTAGACCCTCTAGACCACCTCCTGCCAGTCTCATAATGCTGCCCCTCCCTCTAGACCACCTCCTGATACTCTCATAATGCTGTCTCTCCCTCTAGACTACCTCCTGCCAGCCTCATAACGCTGTCCCTCCATCTAGACCTCCTCCTGCCAGCCTCATAACGGTCTCCCTCCCTCTACACCAACTCTCTCCCGGAACAGGATGTTTTGGTGCCGTCGTTTTGGCGCAGACGTTTTGGCGCCGCCGTTTTGGCGATAAGCTATTTTGGCGCTCGTTATTTTGGCGCTAACTCATTTGGCGCCAAAAAAATAATGTAAAATAAGAAAAAAATGGAAATAAAATAGAATAAAAATCTTTTAAAGGCCATGATTAATATAAAAGTGTCTCGTTTTGTGATAATCTCGTTTGAAAATTGTTACGATATTCAAGTGTCTCGTTTAGTAATCATCTCATTTTACCAGAGTCTCGTATGATGTGTTGTTACAATATTCAAGTGTTTCTTTTAGTGATTCTCTCATTCTACCAAGGTTTCGTCGGATTTCATTAATGAAGTGATATCCCAGTTGTCTCTTTACACTACTGGAAAATGCTTCTCTTTATATTTTGTTGTACAGCCCATACCGGAAATAGCCGAAAACATTTTAAGTAAAAGAGACAAGCCAAAGTTTTCACATATATATATATATATATATATATATATATATATATATATATATATATATATATATATATATATATATATATATATATATATATATATATATATATATATATATATATATATATATATATATATATATATATATATATATATATATATATATATATATATATATATATATATATATATATATATATATATATATATATATATATATATATATATATATATATATATATATATATATATATATATATATATATATATATATATATATATATATATATATATATATATATATATATATATATATATATATATATATATATATATATATATATATATATATATATATATATATATATATATATATATATATATATATATATATATATATATATATATATATATATATATATATATATATATATATATATATATATATATATATATATATATATATATATATATATATATATATATATATATATATATATATATATATATATATATATATATATATATATATATATATATATATATATATATATATATATATATATGTGTTACATGTATATATGTATGTATATATATATATATATATATATATATATGTATATATATATATATATATATATATATGTATATATATATATATATATATATATATATATATATATATATATATATATATATATATATATATATATATATATATATATGTATATATATATATATATATATATATATATATATATATATATATATATATATATATATATATATATATATATATATATATATATATATATATATATATATATATATATATATATATATATATATATATATATATATATATATATATATATATATATATATAATATGTATATATGTATATAAATATATAATATAAAATATATATATATATATATATATATATATATATATATATATATATATATATATATATATATATATATATATATATATATATATATATATATATATATATATATATATATATATATATATATATATATATATATATATATATATATATATATATATATATATATATATATATATATATATATATATATATATATATATATATATATATATATATATATATATATATATATATATATATATATATATATATATATATATATATATATATATATATATATATATATATATATATATATATATATATATATATATATATATATATATATATATATATATATATATATATATATATATATATATATATATATATATATATATACGTGTTTGACAAATGTAGCAAAAACGACTCTTCTCTCAAGTTTTGGAGATGCGAATTAGAAAACGAGTGTAAAGGGCGTATTCACACTAAAAACTAGGCGGTAGTAAAAGAAGTAAATATACATTCACACGGTGCGTCAGCAGTAAATGTTGAAGTTGGTGAAATTAAAACAAGTGTAAAACGTAAAGCTGAGGAAACTTTAGAAGTGCCGTCATCAGTTGTTAATGCTTGCATTGAAAATAGTTCTCAAGCTGCTCTGGCACCATTGCCCACTTCAGATGCCATGAAAAAAATTGTTCGAAGAAAACCAAATCAATTATATTCTGTTCCTCCAAATTATCTCAGTTTAAGTGAATTAGAAATAGCGGATGTGTACAAACTTTATCTTACGCACGGTGGTCAGTCTGAAGACTTTTTACTTGGAGATAGCTGTGAAAAACACGACAGAATATTAATATTTGGTAAATATTTTACGTGATTCTGATGTGTGGTTCGCGGATGGAACTTTTAAGATGTTTTCTCCATTGTTTTCTCAGGTTCACGTTATTATGGCAAGAAAGCATGAGGGAGTTCTTCCTGTACTGTACGTTTTATTACCTAATAAGCGTCGAGCAACAACCGTGAAAATTTTTCAAATGATAACTGATTTGTCTGCAGACTTGCAACCAAAGGGAATTTATTGTGATTATGAACAAGCAGCTTTTTCTGCAATGAAAGAATGTTTTTCGGAGGTGGAGTTGAAAGGCTGTTTCTTTCATTTTGCACATAATATTCATAAGCATCTGAAACATCTTGGGCTACAACATTTGTATAATAATGATCTTGACTTCGCTGTAAAAGCTAAAATGATCGTTGCTTTATCTTTTGTAGCTGTTTCTCACATGGGTGTTTACATCGATGCTTTCTCGGAATACTTACCTGATGAACTTCAGCCGTTAATGAACTGGGTCGAAGATAATTATGTAGGGAGACCACTGAGAAGAGGAAATGGGCGACGTTCACCACTTTTTCCTACAAAAATGTGGAATATGTATAGTCGAACCATATCAGGTGAGGACAGAACAAACAATCATGCCGAAGCTACGCACAGGAAAATCTATGCAGAACTAGGAATGAATCATCCACTTATATGGAAATTCATCGATGGAATAAAGAGAATTCAGAAAGAAAGCGATTCGTATTATGAACAACTAATTGCTGGAAATGCTCCAGCTCGAAAACGTCTGAAATACATTAGGATTGATGAACGCATTTTAAGTATAGCACAGCAGTTTGATTCACGGGAGCCACTACAATATTGACGTGGTTTGGCATAGAACTATGAAATGCATTAAATTATTGGTGAAATTATTTCATTTTAATGTTTTTTTTATTGTAATATTTTAGTAAATGTATTGATGAAATTATTTCAATATATAAAATTGTCAATGGAGATAGTTTTTTTTTTCTTTTCATAAAACTCCTTAAAACATATAAATAAGACGGTTTAACATTTATTGTGTAGAAAATTATTTTGCTAGCAGTTTTGAGTTTTGGTGCATAAAATGCTGAAAAAAAACAAAATAACACATTTTTTACATATATTAGTTCCTTAAACAAATCGTGTTTATATACGCGATTTGCTTGCATTTCTGTGTTTTGGTGCAGAAAAGCTAAAGTCTACTTTAGTAGACTTTATTTCTGCTTTTATTTTTTTTCTATCTTAGCTTCTTTTCATCAGTTTTATCGGTTTTAGGGACAATGAGTTTTCAATTAGGTTTTTTTCAGAAAATAAGAATTTTTAACAAATATAGTGTATATACTTGTTTTGACTGATTTTCTGAGTTTTTTGTGCCAAAAATGCTGTAAACAACAAAAATAACCGATTGTTTTTTTTAGATATATTTCATTTCCTTAAACAAATAGAGTGTATATATGCTTTTTGCCTGCATTTTTGTGCTTCGGTGTACAAAAAGCTAAAAACCCACTAAAATAACACGTGTTTGTTACTTTTATTTCGTTTCTCTATTATTATTACAAAAATTTCAATCGAAATAGTTTTTTTTTCAGAAAAATCTTAAAAACACATAAATAAGACGTTTTAACAAATATAGTGTATATACTTGTTTTCTCTGCTTTTCTCAGTTTTGTTGCATAAAATGCTGTAAACCACAAATTTTATTTACATACTTTACTTCCTTAAACGAATAATGTGTAATTACGCTTTTTACCTGCATTTGGTGCATAAAAAGTTAAAAACCACTAAAATAGCAATTTTTTGTTATTTTTCTTTCATTTCTCTATATTGGGTTATTTTCATAAATTTCCTCGTTTTAAAGTGTAACAATGTAAAACGACTTGTATATACAAAATTTTCATAAAACTCCAAAAACATATAAATAATAACTTTTAAAAAATACTGTCTGTATTTTTGTTTTGCCTGCATTTCTGAGTTTTGGTGCGTAAAATTATGGAAAACACCAAAATAACCCATTTTTTTACACTTTTCAGTTCCTTACACAAATAGTGTGTATATGCGCTTTTTCCGTTTTTATCTTTGTGTGTGTGTGTGTGTGTGTGTGTGTGTGTGTGTGTGTGTGTGTGTGTGTGTGTGTGTGTATGTTATGAGTGTGTTTTCGTGCATAAAAAAAAAAGTAGGAAACCACTTAAATAACATATTTTATTGTTTTTAATTTTTTTCGATATTGGCTTGTTTTCATTAATTCTCTCGTTTTGAAGCATAAAGCTTTAAAATTATTTCAATATACAATATATTATATTGAGATATTTTTTTTTCTATATAAACATCTTACAAATATATAAAAAAAAATGTTTTAGCAAATATTGTAAACAAACTAATTTGGCTGCATTTTTTAGTTTCGGTGCATAAAATGCTGGAAAAAAAAGTATCCCATCTTTTTACATATTTAATTTTTTTAAACAAATTTTGTTTATATTCGCCATCTAAATGCATTTCTGTGTTTTAGTATATGAAAAGCTGAAAATCACTAAAATAACACGTTTTCTTTCTTTTATTTCATTTCTCTATATTAGCTTATTTTCATTTTCATTAATTTCTCGTTTTAAAAAGTGAAACAATGTAAATTAACTTCAGGATACAATATTTTCAATTGAGGTATTTTTTTTATTTCATAAAACACCTTAAAAACACACAAAAATAACAGGTTTTAACAAACTTAGTGTATGAACTTGTTTTGCCTGCATTTCTGAGTTTTGCCCTCCTCTAAACCACCTCCTGCCAGCCTCATAACGCTCTCCTCCTCTAAACCACCTCCTGCCAGCCTCATAACGCTCCTTCTCTAGCCACCTGCCAGCCTCATAACGCTCTCCCTCCCTCTAAACCACCTCCTGCCAGCCTCATAACGCTCTCCCCCTCTAAACTGACAGCCTAGACCTCTCTCTCCTCTAGCCTCCTAATAACGCTCTCCTCCTCTAAACCACCTCCTGCCAGCCTCATAACGCTCCCTCCTCTACACCTCTAAACCACCACCTCCTGCCAGCCTCATAACGCTCTCCTCCCTCTAAACCACCTCCTGCCAGCCTCATAACGCTCTCCCTCCTCTAGACCACCTCCTGCCAGCCTCTGTCCCTCCCTCTAAACCACCTGACAGCCTCATAACGCTCTCCTCCCTCTAGACCACCTCCTGCCAGCCTCATAACGCTGTCTCACACCAAGTGAACGCCACCTCCTGCCAGCCTCATAACGCTATCCCTTCCTCTACACCACCTGAAAGCCTCATAACGCTCTCCTCCTCTAGACCACCTCTTGCCTGCCTTATAACACTGTCCCTCCCCCTACACCACCTGACAGCCTCATAACGCTCTCCCTCCCTCTAAAGCGCTCCTCTGCCAGCCTCAAACGCTCTCCCTCTTCTAAAACACCTCCTGCCAGCCTCATAACCTCCCTCCTCTAAACCACCTCCTGCCAGCCTCATAACTCTCCTCTCCCTCATAATGCTCTCCTCCTTCTAGACCACCTCCTGCCAGCCTCATAACGCTCTCCCTCCTCTAGACCATCTCCTGCCAGCCTCATAACGCTATCCCTTCCTCTAGACTACCTGCCTGCCTCATAACGCTCTCCCTCCTCTAAACCACCTGCCAGCCTCATAAAGCTCTCCCTCCCTCTAAACCACCTCCCACCAGCCTCATAACGCTCTCCTCCCTTTAGACCACCTCCTGCCAGCCTCATAACGCTCTCCTCCTCTAAACCGACCTGCCAGCCTCATAAAGCTCTCCTTCCCTCTAAACCACCTCCCGCCAGCCTCATAACGCTCTCCTTCCCTCTAGACCAACTCCTGCCAGCCTCATAACGCTCTCTCTCCCTCTAGACCACCTCCTGCCAGCCTCAAAACGCTATCCCTCCCTCTAAACCACCTCCCGTCAGCCTCATAACGCTCTCCCTCCCTCTAAAGTCTAAACCACCTCCTGCCAGCCTCATAACGCTCTCCCTCCCTCTAAACCATCTCCTGTCAGCCTCATAACGCTATCCCTTCTTCTAGACTACCTGCCAGCCTCATAACGCTCTCTTTCCCTCTTGACCACCTGCCAGCCTCATAAAGCTCTCCCTCCCTCTAAACCACCTCCCGCCAGCCTCATAAAGCTCTCCCTCTCTCTAGACCACCTCCATCCAGCTTCATAACGCTCTCCCTCCCTCTAGATCACCTCCTGCCAGCCTCATAACGCTATCCCTTCCTCTAGACTACCTGCCTGCCTCATAACGCTCTCCCTTCCTCTAAACCACCTCCTGCCAGCCTTATAACGCTATCCCTTCCTCTAGACCACCTGCCAGCCTTATAACTCTCTCCCTCCCTCTAGACCACCTCCCGCCAGCCTCATAACGCCGTCCCTCCTTCTAAACCACCTCCTGCCATCCTCATAACGCTGTCCCTCCCTCTAAACCACCTCCCGCCAACATCATAACGCTCTCCCTCCCTCTAGACCACATACCAGTTTCATAACGCTCTCCCTCCTTCAAGACCACCTCTCGCCATCCTCATAACGCTGTCCCTCCCTCTACACAACCTGACAACCTCATAAAGCTCTCCCTCCCTCTAAACCTTCTCCTGCCAGCCTCATAACGCTGTCCCTACCTCTACACAACCTGACTGCCTCATAACGCTCTCCCTCCTTCTAAGCCACCTCCTGCCAGCCTCATAACGCTCTCCTTCCCTCTAAACCACCTCCTGCCAGCCTCATAACGCTCTCCCTCCCTCTAGACCAACTCCAGCCAGCCTCATAACGCTGTCCTTCCCTCTACACCACGTGACAGCCTCAAAACGCTCTCCCTCCCTCTAGACCACCTTCTGCCAGCCTCATAACGCTGTCCCTCCTCTACACCACTTGAGAGCCTCATAACGCTTTCCCTCCCTTTAGACCACCTCTTGCCAGCCTTATAACTCTGTCCCTCCCCCTACAGCACCTGACAGCCTCATAATGCTCTCCCTCCTTCTAAACCACCTCCTGCCAGCCTCATAACGCTCTCTCTCCCTCAAAACCACCTCCTGTCAGCCTCATAACGCTATCCCATCTTCTAGACTACCTGCCAGCCTCATAACGCTCTCTTTCCCTCTAGACCACCTGCCAGCCTCATAAAGCTCTACCTCCTCTAAACCACCTCCCGCCAGCCTCATAACGCTCTCCCTTCTTCTAGACCACCTTCTACCAGCCTCATAACGCTCTCCTCCTCTAAACAACCTGCCAGCCTCATAAAACTCTCCCTCCCTCTAAACCACCTCCCGCCAGCCTCATAAAGCTCTCCTCCTCTAAACCACCTCCATCCAGCTTCATAACGCTCTCCCTCCCTCTAGACCACCTCCTGCCAGCCTCATAACGCTATCCCTTCCTCTAGACTACCTGCCTGCCTCATAACGCTCTCCTCCCTCTAAACCACCTCCTGCCAGTCTCATAACGCTATCCCTTCCTCTAGACCACCTGCCAGCCTCATAACGCTCTCCCTCCCTCAAGACCACCTCCCGAAAGACCACCTCCTGCCCTGAGCCTCATAACGCTCTCCTCCTCTAAACCACCTCCTGCCAGCCTCATAACGCTCTCCCTCCTCTAAACCACCTCCTGCCAGCCTCATAACGCTCTCCTCCCTCTAGACCACTCCTGCCAGCCTCATAACGCTCTCCTCCTCTAGACCACCTCCTGCCAGCCTCATAACGCTCTCCTCCTCTAAACCACCTCCTGCCTCATAACGCTCTCCTCCTCTAGACCACCTCCTGCCAGCCTCATAACGCTCTCCCTCCTCTAGCCTCACCACCTCCCTGCCAGCCTCATAACGCTCTCCCTCCTCTAGACCACCTCCAGCCAACGCTCTCCCTCCCTCTAACCACCTCCCGCTCATAACGCTCTCCTCCTCTAAACCACCTGCCAGCCTCATAACGCTCTCCTCCTCTAGACCACCTCCTGCCAGCCTCATAACGCTCTCCCTCCTCTAGACCACCTCCTGCCAGCCTCATAACGCTCTCCTCCTCTGACCACCTCCTGCCAGCCTCATAACGCTCTCCCTCCTCTAGACCACCTGCCTGCCTCATAACGCTCATAACGCTGCCAGCCTCATAACGCTCCCTCTAGACCACCTGCCAGCCTCATAACGCTCTCCCTCCTCTAGACCACCTCCCAGCCTCATAACGCTCTCCAGCCTCTAACCACCTCCTGCCAGCCTCATAACGCCTCCTAAACGCTCTCCTCCTCTAGACCACCTCCTGCCAGCCTCATAACGCTCTCCTCCTCTAAACCACCTCCTGCCAGCCTCATAACGCTCTCCTCCTCTACTCCTGCCAGCCTCATAACGCTCTCCTCCTCTAGACCACCTCCTGCCAGCCTCATAACGCTCTCCCTCCTCTAGACCACCTCCTGCCAGCCTCATAACTCTCTCCTCCTCTAGACCACCTCCTGCCAGCCTCATAACGCTCTCCCTCCTCTAAACCACCTCCTGCCAGCCTCATAACGCTCTCCCTCCTCTAAACCACCTCCTGCCAGCCTCATAACGCTCTCCCTCCTCTAGCCTCATAACCACCTCCTGCCAGCCTCATAACGCTCTCCTCCTCTAGACCACCTCCTGCCAGCCTCATAACGCTATCCTCCTAACGCTCCTCATAACGCTCTCCTCTAGACCACCTCTGCCAGCCGCTGTCCTCCCCCTACACCACCAGCCTCATAACGCTCTCCTCCTCCTCTAAAACACCTCCTGCCAGCCTCATAACGCTCTCCTCCCTCTAAACCACCTCCTGCCAGCCTCATATCGCTCTCCCTCTCTAGACCACCTCCTGCCAGCCTCATAACGCTCTCCTCCTCTAGACCACCTCCTGCCAGCCTCATAACGCTCTCCCTCCTCTAGACCACCTGCCAGCCTCATAACGCTCTCCCTCCTCTAAACCACCTCCTGCCAGCCTCATAACGCTCTCCCTCCTCTAGACCACTCTGCCAGCCTCATAACGCTCTCCCTCCTCTAGACCACCTCCTGCCAGCCTCATAACGCTCTCCCTCCTCTAAACCACCTCCTGCCAGCCTCATAACGCTCTCCCTCTAGACCACCTCCTGCCAGCCTCATAACGCTCTCCCTCCTCTAGACCACCTCCTGCCAGCCTCATAACTCTGTCCCTCCTCTAAACTACACCTGCCAGCCTCATAACGCTCTCCCTCCTCTAGACCAGCCAGCCTCATAACGCTCTCCCTCTACTCCACCAGACCACCCTCCTGCCAGCCTCATAACGCTCTCCTCTCTCTACACCACCTGACAGCCTCACCCTCCTCTAAACCACCTCCCAACCAGCCTCATAACGCTGTCCCTCCTCTAGACCACCTCCTGCCAGCCTCATAACGCTCTCTACCCTCCTACACCACCTGCCTCATAACGCTCTCCCTCCTCTAAACCACCTCAGCCGTATTTAGAGTGAGACGAACGAAATGACAAAGGAGTAAGGAGATGAATAGAGGGAATGGCCTGTGGAGGAAAGATATTAAGCAATGTTTTGAAGGACTTAGATGCTACAGGTAAAGAAGATAGAGGAATAGCGGTGGATGTTTTTTGTATTATTTGAAAGATTTGGTTGGCAAAATAACAAGGAACAAGAGATAAACAAAATAGTAAGTAAGTAAGCGCGTATGGCAGAGAGATACATAGAGGGTAGTATTTGCCAGATTGCTACCAGGAAAGAGGTAAGAAACAAGACAGAGTAATGTCACAAAAACATAAAGTACAATATTTACTGAACTGAATAAGAAGACAAGTTTTAGAAATGCAAGTTTAAGCAATACAAGTATGGCAAAATAGTAATATCATAGTTAAGCTATACTTAAGATAATTATAAGGCACAACAATTAAAAAGTAACTGAAAAAAAGTAGGGAAGAGTATTCTAAATAAAATTAACTCATATAACAAAAAAAAGATGAATAACTGGAGTGAACTAAAGAATGTGAAGGTGAAGTAGTTTTTTTTTTTTTTTTTTTTTACGTAGGGAAGAGGACTAGCCAAGGGCAAAAAAAAGAAAGTTTAAAAAAAGGTCCACCTGAGCGCTGGCTCTCCAAAGAGTGCAAAAAGTGCCAAAACCGTCAGCCGGAATTAGGGGAGCAAATGCCTCGATACCTCCCTCTTAAAAGAATACAAGTTGTAGGAATTCGGAAATACAGATGCAGGAAGGGAGTTCCAGAGTTTACCAATGAAAGGGATGAATGATTGAGAGTACTGGTGAACTCTTGCATTAGGTAGTTGGAGAGAATTGGGATGAGAGGAAGAAGAAGGCCTTGTGCAGCGTGGCCGCAGGAGGAGGGAGGCATGCAGTTAGCAAAATCAGTAGAACAGTTACCATGAAAATAGCGATAAAAGACAGAAAGGGATGCAACATTTCGGCGGTGAGAAAGAGACTGAAGACAGTTAGTGAGAGGAGGGGAGTTGATGAGACGAAGAGCTTTCGATTCCACCCTATCAAGCAAAGCTGTGTGACTGGAACCCCACCAAACATGCGAAGAGTACTCCATACAGGGAACAGTACTCCATAAGGCCCTTATACAGAGTAAGCAGTTGGAGGGGCGAGAAAAACTGTCGGAGACGCCTCAGAATACCTAATTTCATAGAAGCTGTTTTAGCAAGAGATGAGATGTGAAGTTTCCAGTTAAGATTATGAGCAAGTGACAGACCGAGGATATTCATTTAGGAAGAGGAAGACAGTTGAGTGTCATTGAAGAAGAGGGGTAGTTGTCTGGAAGGTTGTGTCGAGTTGATAGATGGAGGAATTGAGTTTTTGAGGCATTGAAAACTAGATTTTTTTCTGCCCCAATCGGAAATCTTAGAGAGATCGGAAGTCAGGCGTTCCGTGGCGTCCCCGCATTATCTATTGACTTCCTGAAGGGTTGGACGTCTCTGAAAGAACGTGGACAGATGTAGGGTGGTATCATCAGCGTAGGAGTGGATAGGGCAAGAAGTGTAGTTAAGAAGGTCATTAATGAAAGAGAGTTGGTGACAGGACAGAACCCTGAGGAACACCACTATTAATAGGTTTAGGAGAAGAACAGTAGCCGTCTACCACAGCAGCAATAGAGCGGTCGGAAAGGAAACTTGAGATAAAGTTGCAGAGAGTAGAATAGAAGCCGTAGGAGGGCAGTTTTGAAATCAAAGCTTTATGCCAGACTCTATCAAAAGCTTTTTATATGTCTAATGCTACAGCAAAAGTTTCACCAAAATCTCTAAAAGAGGATGACCAAGACTCAGTAAGGAAAGCCAGAAGATCACCAGTAGAGCGACCTTGACGGAAGCCATACTGGCGATCAGACAGAAGATTGTGAAGTGACAGATGTTTGATAATCTTCCTATTCAGGATAGATTCAAAAACTTTAGATAAGCAAGATATTAAAGCCATAGGACGGTAGTTTGAGGGGTTATAACGGTCACCCTTTTTAAGAACAGGCTGAATATAGGCGAACTTCCAGCAGGAAGGAAAGGTAGAAGTCGATAGACAAAGTTGGCCAGGCAAGGTGCAAGCACAGAAGCACAGTTTTTTAGAACAATAGGAGGGACCCCATCAGGTCCATAAGCTTTCCGAGTGTTTAGACCAGGAAGAACATGGAAAACATCATTACGAAGAATTTTGATTGTAGACATGAAATAATCAGAGGGAGGAGGAGAGGGAGGGACAAGTGTAAGACCAAATCGATGCTTCGGGGTGGTGATGGTCGTGGTAGGGGACTGAGGCCGGCACGTGCTCATCCACAAGCTAAAAAGAAACCTGCCATCACCCGCTTATTTTCTTTGTGAGTTGTCAGAAATGGATCATTCGTGGCTGCCGTTTTTCTCTCACGCGAACTACACATCCGTGCGTGAGGTTAGACCAGATCAGTTACCTTGACTATTAGCAGCAGGTGTGGTCTTCTTACCTGTATTTCCTCTTTTTACAGTCCTTGTGCTAACTCTTCCTCCTTCCACACATTCACTCCCTCCGTCAAAACAATATTTGTATTATTATCATTAGCGTTATTCACTTTCTTAGTATTTTAAACTTTTTTCCTTATTATACTCTTCCTCCACCTCCTCTTCGCCCTCCATCACAACAAAAAATTACTATAAACACTCTCTCTCTCTCTCTCTCTCTCTCTCTCTCTCTCTCTCTAAACACAGTCATGGAGGTGGTAGGTATATTGGTGGGTCAGGATACTGGTGGTGTTTGGAGCTGCCAGGCTGGGTCAGGGTGGTGGTCTTTGGAGCTGCTAAGTTAGGTCCGAGCCAGACTGGGACTAGGGAGGGCTGCCCACTCAGCCAGTTCAAAGGGTCAGTTTCCAGAGTGTGTAGTCCTTTATACCGGCCAGAGACGAAGTTTTCTTTCTGATTGCGTTATACTCTTCCTCTCTCTCTCTCTCTCTCTCTCTCTCTCTCTCTCTCTCTCTCTCTCTCTCTCTCTCTCTCTCTCTCTCTCTCTCTCTCTCTCTCTGAGTACTTAGATTGTCTCACACCTTTAGTAAACAGTGTCCCTCATTTAGACTATCTCCCAAATGGAATAACATCAAAAGAGAAGTGATAGGACAGCCCAGTATAAACCACCAAGGAAATAACAAAGCACATCCCTTTGCTAACAATGCTAATCCTTTTTTGAAAACCTTTCACACACGTAGTCATGCTTCATCCCACAATCGCACAGTAACAGAGATAGGGAGCCACACATTAATACACGAGCATCTAATGGTAGAGGCGCGAGGGTGAGGAAAGGCTGCTACAACTGCGGCGAGTTAACCATCGCCAGACACAGTGCCGTTTTGACTACAAACTGAGATGTCAATCTTGCAGACAGCTAGGACATAAGAGTCGCCTGTGTGATCTGTATAACACGTACTAGGTAATTGGCAACGAAGATGATGCCGATACTTTTGACCTTGCAAAATTAAAGGATTTTATTACCATAGAGCATGTCAATGCACAAAGCATACTAGGAAACAAGGTAGAATTGGAATTGTTAATGAAAGAGAGAGATCCTGACGTCCTTTGTGTTAGTGAGACTTGGCTTCTCCCAGAAACTCCTGATAAGTTTGTTAATTTTGATAATTATAGTATCTTTAGATGTGACAAAGGACGTGGTGGCGGAGTATGCATATTTGTAAGGAAAACTTTTAATGTAACTCCTTTACATATACACTTAGACAGACCCACAGGTGTGGAAGATGTGTGGGTAACATTACAATGCAGGAAATTGCCATCTATTATAGTAGGATGTTTGTATCGTCACCCGAAGGCACCTACTCAAACTTTTAATTACGTAGGAGAAATTTTGAAGCAGTTGTTGCTGACCAAGAAGAACTTTTATGTATTAGGTGATTTTAACGATGACTTTTTATCCTCTAACTGTAATCTTAAGAAAATTTTAACAAATACTAGACTGTGTCAAGTTATTGACAAACCCACTAGAACGACGAGTCACTGTGCCACTCTTCTCGATGTTATTATTACTAACAAACGAGAAACAATTATTTCTTCTGATGTTGAACCTTGTTCAATAGCCGATCACAACTTAATAACTGTTGCTGTAAACATACGTAAACCCAAACGTGCCCCCGCCGCCACGAAAACTGCTCGCTGTCTGGCTGACTACTCTTCCGATATCTTTTGTGATATGTTAAGTCAAGAAAGTACAGCATTAAGGGAAGTATTTAACAATGACGCTGTACACAAACAAGTGAACATTTTTACAGACATCTTTCATTGTTATTTAAACACGTGCTCCATTTAAAACTAAAAAAGTCAGAAGACCATATGCACCCTGGATGACTGATGACATCAGATCAGCGATTACAGAAAGAAATAACGCACAAGCACTTTTAAAACAAGATCGTAACAACCTCACTCTACAAACTCAATATAAAGATCTCAAAACAAAGGTCAAAAGATGATACATGCAGCAAGGATTGCATTCCATAACAATGAATTTATTGAGAACAATGGAGATGTAGCAGCCACATGGCGTGCAGTAAACAAACTTGGTTTTGCCAAGTCCCAAGACAGTATGTGTTTATCTATGGCCAACAAAGTGGATAAACTGAATGAATATTTTGTAGATGTAGGCAGGAGGGCCTTTGAGAAGTCACAACAAGGTGCCAGCGGAGACGCAAGTAATGAATACCTAACATCTTCACATAACGCTGAGCTTTTCAGGGCTCAGCCCGTAGATGCCGCCACAGTAATCCTCACAATGAAAAACTTAAGAACACCAATTCATGTGGATCAGACGAGATTCCATATTCATTGTTAAGAGATGCCTTACCTGTCATTGCACCGTACCTAACCTGCATTATAAACACTTGTATCGTCACCGGAGTCTTTCCCACTGCTTGGAAGCATTCTCTTGTCACTCCTATTCATAAAAGTGGAGCATCTGATGATCTGGGCAACTACCGACCTATTTCATTATTATCTGTTCTATCTAAAATACTTGAAAAGGTGATAGCCACTCAATTGGTAAACTTTTTAGAGTCTAATAAATTGCTAAACGCCACACAACATGGATTCAGACCTAATTTATCAACCATCACGGCGGGTATAACTAAAATTACAAATAAAATCTATGAAAACATGGACAATAAGAAAATATCCTTACTGACCTTGTGTGCCTTGTCTAAGACGTTCGACAGTGTCAGCCATGATATTTTGTTAAAAAAGATGCACAATATGGGAATTGACTCATTCTTTTTTAGACAATATTTGAGCCACAGAACGCAAGCTGTTCGCATTGGAGACAGCTTATCATCAACGTTAAATGTAAATTTGGGTGTTCCCCAGGGATCTATCCTAGGCCCAATACTGTTCACAATATATGTAAATGATCTTGGAATAGAAGTAAAGGACTGCTTACTGGTGCAATATGCAGACGACACCCAATTCATACTATCAGACTCAATTGAAAACTTGCCTAAATTGATAAGAAAAACAAGAGAGACATTAGATAAAGTTAAAAGGTATTTCAATAAAAATGGTTTACTACTAAACATGAATGAAACTCAGTGTATGTTCATTGGCAGCAGAACTTTACTTTCTAGAATGCCTAGTGACACTATAATACACGCTGGTGACACAACCATAAAACCATCTGACTCCTTAAAGAACTTGGGTGTCTTCTTTGATAAACACATGCTGTTCGACACACACATAACAGAAATGACTAAGAAAGCCTTTGGCGTTTTGATGTTCATCAATAGAATAAAAGAGTTTTTTCAGTAGTAAGGCCAGAAAGATTGTTATTCAAACACTTGTTCTCAGTCTTTTGAATTGATATGGGGTACTACAAATAAGTCACAGCTAAAAAGAGTCCAGAAATTGTATAACTTCTCTGCTAAAGTGGCTGTGGGAGGAAGGTTACGATGCGATCATGCTTCCCCTATCCTAGAGGAACTAAAATGGCTAAACATAACTAAAACAATTAAATATGAACATTGTATATTCATGCACAACATAGTATCACATAAATATCCTAACTGGTTATTCAACATCCCTACGGTGAACCAAATTAATCAGAGAAACACGAGCCAACAAAATAATTTCTACACACCAAGAGCTAACACTGACTACGGCCAGAAATCAATTTTTATTAAAGGGCCACGAATATAGAACGCCTTGCCTCAAGAAGTTAAAGATATAACAAATGTCCACACATTTAGAAGAAGCCTCAGGGATCACATGCTGCACCATCATCTTCCTCTTGCATTCTAATATCTGTTTATCTTCTTGCTTATACCTTTTTTTTTATTTTAGAGATTTACTTATTAGTTTTTATGTCCTTCCCGTAAATTTATTGCTTTAGAATTTTAATTTACTGTTTTTAATCTCTTTCTTTGAGTTTTTACTACTTCAAGTTTTAATCTTGTATTTGTTTCACTTCTTATGTGTAAACTTTACCACTCATGTGAACTTGACTCATTATTCTTTTGTAGCCCTATCGCTGAATTTATTATATACATGTGAGAAAAACCATTGTAATAATGGAATATGGCAATAAATTCTAAAAATTCTCTCTCTCTCTCTCTCTCTCTCTCTCTCTCTCTCTCTCTCTCTCTCTCTCTCTCTCTCTCTCTCTGCTGCTAAGTTAGGTCCTAGCCTGACTTTGACTGTCGGGGGGGCTGCCCAGTCAGCCAGTCAGGTGGATGGCCCTTAACAGTTGCCATTGTCGCCGCTCTCTCTCTCTCTCTCTCTCTCTCTCTCTCTCTCTCTCTCTCTCTCTCTGCAGCTGCTAAGTTAGTATCTAGCCTGACTTTGACTGGGGAGGGGGGGCTGCCCAGTCAGCCAGTCAGGTGGATGGCCCTCAACAAATGCCAGTGTCAGTCAGGTGGGTGGTCCATTGCTCTCTCTTTCTCTCACTTTCAGGGAGGGTAGGGATGTGCTGCACACACACATCCCATGCTCTCTCTCTCTCTCTCTCTCTGCACACACATCTCTCTCTTTCTCTCTCTCTTTCTCTCACAGTCAGAGGGGATAGGGATGTGCTGCACACACACATCCCATGCTCTCTCTTTCTCTCTCTCTCTCTCTCTCTCTCTCTCAGAGAGAGTAGGGATGTGCTGCACACACACTTCCCATGCTCTCTCTCTCTCTCTCTCTCTCTCTCTCTCTCTCTCTCTCTCTCTCTCTCTCTCTCTCTCTCTCTCTCTCTCTCTCTCTCTCTCTCTCTCTCTCACACACACACACACACACACACAGTCAGTGAGAAGGGTGGTCCTTCAGAGGTGCCAGGGTCGGTTGCCAGGGTCAGTGAGAAGGGTGGTCCTTAAGAGGTGCCAGGGTCGGTTGCCAAGGTCAGTGAGAAGGGTGGTCCTTAAGAGGTGCCAGGGTCGGTTGCCAGGGTCAGTCAGAAGGGTGGTCCTTAAGAGGTGCCAGGGTCGGTTGCCAGGGTCAGACAGAAGGGTGGGGAGAGAAGGGAGGCGCTGTGCACTCTCCCGGGGGAGTAAGGAGGCGCAAACACGCCTGCCTTGCTCCCTTGGGGAAGAAAGAAGGCGCTGCGCACTCATCTCCCCTCCTCCCCGTGGGCAGCTCCATCACGTGCCTGTGTTTGTCAGGCACACTTAGTGATGGAGTGGATGCTCATTGAATTTTTTGTGAGTTCCGAGAGGGGTTCGAACCTATGCGCCCCTCAAATCCATCACTCTACCCACTGAGCCACGAAGGTCCCTTTTTTTTTTTTTTTTTTTTTTTATTTGGTCTACTTCCCCATCTAATGTTTACGCCAGAATATATTAAATGATTAGATTCCAATAATTATTATTTCTTACCACATCAATATTCTCACATGTGTGTGTGATTTGAACGCTGGTGTCGCACACCCCGGGTCCCTAAGACCGTCACTCTATCCACTAGACCACGGGAACTCAAACTCCAACTAAGGTAAAGAAGACAATATATATTTGAATACATCACATCACAAGTTCAATAAGAAGTATTGTTGCCGATTCCAATGTCAATGTTTATTCGCACAGCGGTAATTACATCAAACTGTGGACTGTTAAGTGAGTCTCAGTCATGGAGTGCAAATAGTAATATTAGTAGTACTAGTAATAGTAGCAGTAGTAGTAGGTGAGATTAGAGAACTCGACAAAGGCGGGCATTCCTTGGGTGTGAGGCCGCTCCCGGGAACCCTCCCTTCTTCTTGGTAACGTAACTATATCTATCTCTCCCTCTCTCTCTATCTCTATATTTCTATTTACATATTACTCTTGTAATCTCTCCATATAATTCAGTAATAATGCGGTCGTTAGCCAACCACACTACAACAGCTATGGATTCATCTTATGTACCTAAATAAATATATTATTTAAGAGGGTTGCTACTACTACTACTACTACTGCTACTACTACTACTACTACTACTACTACTACTACTACTACTACTACTACTACTACTACTATTACTAATGCTGTATTTTCTATTGCTTCTTCTGCTACTACTACTACTAACACTAATACTGATACTAATAGTAATACTAATACGAAAACAATAACAACAACAACACTACTACTACTACTACTACTACTACTACTACTACTACTACACAACAGCAACAACAACAACAACAACAACACAACAACTACTACTACTACTACTACTACTACTGCTAACTACTACTACTACTGCTGCTGCTGCTACTACTGCTGCTGCTGCTGCTGCTGCTGCTGCTACTGCTGCTGCTGCTGCTGCTGCTGCTGCTGCTGCTGCTGCTGCTGCTGCTGCTGCTGCTGCTGCGCTGCTGCTGCTGCTGCTGCTGCTGCTGCTGCTGCTGCAAAACACACAACACTACTGCTACTACTACTACTACTACTACTGCTACTACTACTACTACTACTACTACTACTACTACTACTACTACTACTACTACTGCACTACTACTACTACTACTACTACTACTACTACTACTACTACTACTACTACTACTACTACTACTACTACTAATAATAATAATAATAATAATAATAATAATACTACTACTACTACTACTACTACTACTACTACTACTACTACTACTACTACTACTACTACTACTACTACTACTACTACTACTACTAGTGCCATCATGTTCACCACCATTCCTGTTGTATCGCTGTGATGTGGATATCTGACGGAGAGAACAGAGTACTTTCGTCTAATTCCTAATTCCCTCTATTTTCTTATATATAGGATGTAGTTTTTTTTTTTTTTAGTTATTGTAATACTGTTTTGATTGTTTAAAGAATATTCACATATTTTGTTGTTCATAATAAATGTATTATTATATTAATTTCTTTTTGCAAATTTAATGTTTGTTTAGATTTAGTTATCAGTAATGTTTAGGGTAATTTGCTCCGTGAATCATGGTAATGTTTTATTTTCAAAGGTGCGGCCAAGTCACGTTCTCCTTTGTGTACAGTTTTGTGGGTTTGAGGTCCTGGACAGTCCTGGGAATAGCGCCATTTCAAATATTCATTTTATATATAATGTGCATTGCCAATGAAATATACAATTGTTAGCGAAAGCAGAATAGGCCAAGAGTACTAGTAGTGTAGTAGCGGGAGGCGGCCAGCAGGAGTGCGGGTCTTGCCAGTGGAGTCTTCTCTACTAAGCCACCGCCACTACCTTAGTAGAGATAGTTTTTTTTATACAATATGAGCTTTTTATGGGGTTCTTCTGGCCATAGGAGGTATTGTGGGTGCCATCTATATGAAATTCAATCCATTAGGGAACCTTTACCCCGAGTGAATGCCCTTTTTATCCTTGAACCGTGGCCACGATTCAAACACATGAGCTTGCAGACTACTCGGCCACGAAAGAGCCCGTGATTCCGCTCTTCTTCTCTTTTCTATCTATATGCTTCCATTCTTCTCTCATTTTTTCATTCACTTTCTAATTATTTTAATCTTTTCTTCCTGGACAGTCCTGGCTTGAGGGCCCTAGCAATAATGAATTGGCAATTAAATTCACTAATATCAACGAAAGCAGAATAGGTCAAGAGTAGTGAATATGGTGGGGAGTGTGGGATCTAGCAGACGTTCATGTGTAGGTTCGAATCCCACCATGTGCCATCCTGAAACTTTTTCTTTTTTCGAGTGGTTTCAGTTTACTTACATATCATCGTGGTACACAGGTTCTAGGTGGAGGTGTTATTACCTTACACCAAAGATGCGCCTGGGTGGTGATATGAGCCCTAATATGGGTACCACTATTAATAAAATTGCCTGCCCCGCTAATGGATGGAAGCTGGACAGCGCTTTCCATACACTTCAGGTATACCTGCAGGCGCTATAGACGATGACATAAGAAAAAGTAGTTATTCCATAACAGAAAGAAAAACTACTGTAAACTCTCTCTCTCTCAGTGGTTATAACGCTGGCTTCACAGCCAGAGGACCGGGGTTCGATTCCCCGGCCGGGTGGAGATATTTGGGTGTGTCTCCTTTCAAGTGTAGCCCCTGTTCACCTAGCAGTGAGTAGGTACGGGATGTAAATCGAGGAGTTGTGACCTTGTTGTCCCGGTGTGTGGTGTGTGCCTGGTCTCAGGCCTATCCGAAGATCGGAAATAATGAGCTCTGAGCTCGTTCCGTAGGGTAACTGGCTGTCTCGTCAGAGACTGCAGCAAGTCAAACAGAATCAAACTCTCTCTGAATCTCTCTCTCTCTCTCTCTCTCTCTCTCTCTCTCTCTCTCTCTCTCTCTCTCTCTCTCTGATACTAACTGTGATCAATATCACAGTAATTTGTTTGAGTCACTTATTCACTTGTGCCTTTAAAATATTGTTGCAAGGTTTTCTAGAGAAATCATTATAATAATAACAGTAATACTGATAATATCACTGATAATATCATTATTATCTTTTATAATATCATTATTAGAAATGATAATAAAAACATTTATAGTATTAATATTAATAATAGTGATAATGATAACAATAATAGTAATAGTAACAATAATGTAAATAATAATAATAATGATTATAATAATAATATTAATAAT
This sequence comes from Portunus trituberculatus, assembly GCF_017591435.1. Taxonomy (NCBI): domain Eukaryota; kingdom Metazoa; phylum Arthropoda; class Malacostraca; order Decapoda; family Portunidae; genus Portunus; species Portunus trituberculatus. The sequence goes on along the minus strand of NC_059269.1, from coordinate 2,020,773 downwards.
AATAATAATAATAATAATAATAATAATAATAATAATAATAATAATAATAATAATAATAATAATATATAATAATATATAATATAATATATATATATATATATATATATATATATATATATATATATATATATATATATATATATATATATATATATATATATATATATATATATATATATATATATATATATATATATATATATATATATATATATATATATATATATATATATATATATATATATATATATATATATATATATATATATATATATATATATATATATATATATATATATATATATATATATATATATATATATATATATATATATATATATATATACATCATATACACACAGGAGCTAACACTGACTACGGCCAGAAATATATTTTGATCAAAGGGCCACGAATATGGAACGCCTTGCCACAAGAAGTTAAAGATATAACAAATGTCCACACATTTAGAAGAAGCCTCAGGGATCACATGCTGCACCATCATCTTCCTCTTGCATTCTAATATCTGTTTATCTTCTTGCTTATACTTATCTTTTATTTTAGAGTTTTACATATTAGTTTTATGTCCTTCCCGTAACTCTCTCTCTCTCTCTCTCTCTCTCTCTCTCTCTCTCTCTCTCTCTCTCTCTCTCTCTCTCTCTCTCTCTGACCAGCTCCTGCCAGTCTCATAATCTCTCCCCTCCTCTAGACCACCTCCTGCCAGCCTCATAATGCTCTCCTCTCTCTCTAGACCACCTCCTGCCAGCCTCATAACGCTCTCCTCCCTCTAAACCACCTTCTGCCAGCCTCATAACGTTATCCCTTCCTCTAGACTACCTGCCAGCCTCATAACACTCTTCCTCCCTCTAAACCACCTGCCAGCCTCATAAAGCTCTCCCTCCCTTTAAACCACCTCCTGCCAGCCTCATAATGCTCTCCCACCCACTAAACCACCTTCTGCCAGTCTCATAACGCTATCTCATCCTCAAAACCATCTCCTGCCAGCCTCATAACGCTCTCCCTCCGTCTAAACCACCTCCTGCCAGCCTCATAACGTTATCCCTTCCTCTAGATTACCTGCCAGCCTCATAACACTCTCACTCCCTCTAAACCACCTGCCAGACTCATAAAGCTCTCCTTCCCTTTAAACTACCTCCTGCCAGCCTCATAACGCTCTCCCTCCCTCTAAACCACCTCCTGCCAGCCTCATAACGCTATCCCTTCCTCTAGACTACCTGCCAGCCTCATAACGCTCTCCTTCCCTCTAAACCACCTGCCAGCCTCATAAAGCTCTCCTCCTCTAAACCACCTCCCACCAGCCTCATGACGCTCTCCTCTCCTTTAGACCACCTCCTGCCAGCCTCATAACGCTCTCCTCCTCTAAACCACTGCCAGCCTCATAAAGCTCTCCTCCTCTAAACCACCTCCCGCCAGCCTCATAACGCTCTCCTTCCTCTAGACCAACTCCTGCCAGCCTCATAACGCTCTCTCTCCCTCTAGACCACCTCCTGCCAGCCTCAAAACGCTATCCCTCCCTCTAAACCACCTCCCGTCAGCCTCATAACGCTCTCCCTCCCTCTAAACCACCTCCTGCCAGCCTCATAACGCTCTCCCTCCTCCTCTAAACCATCTCCTGTCAGCCTCATAACGCTATCCCTTCTTCTAGACTACCTGCCAGCCTCATAACGCTCTCTTTCCCTCTAGACCACCTGCCAGCCTCATAAAGCTCTCCCTCCCTCTAAACCACCTCCCGCCAGCCTCATAACGCTCTCCCTCCCTCTAAACAACCTGCCAGCCTCATAAAGCTCTCCTTCCCTCTAAACCACCTCCCGCCAGCCTCATAAAGCTCTCCCTCTCTCTAGACCACCTCCATCCAGCTTCATAACGCTCTCCTCCTCTAGACCACCTCCTGCCAGCCTCATAACGCTATCCCTTCCTCTAGACTACCTGCCTGCCTCATAACGCTCTCCTTCCCTCTAAACCACCTCCTGCCAGCCTCATAACGCTATCCCTTCCTCTAGACCACCTGCCAGCCTCATAACTCTCTCCCTCCCTCTAGACCACCTCCCGCCAGCCTCATAACGCCGTCCCTCCTTCTAAACCACCTCCTGCCATTCTCATAACGCTGTCCCTCCCTCTAAACCACCTCCAGCCAGCCTCATAACGCTCTCCCTCCCTCTAGACCACATACCAGCCTCATAACGCTCTCCCTCCCTCAAGACCACCTCTCGCCATCCTCATAACGCTGTCCCTCCTCTACACAACCTGACAACCTCATAACGCTCTCCCTCCCTCTAAACCACCTCCTGCCAGCCTCATAACGCTGTCCCTCCCTCTACACAACCTGACTGCCTCATAACGCTCTCCCTCCTTCTAAGCCACCTCCTGCCAGCCTCATAACGCTCTCCTTTCCTCTAAACCACCTCCTGCTAGCCTCATAACGCTCTCCTTCTCTCTAGACCACCTCCTGCCAGCCTCATAACGCTCTCCCACCTCTCCTCTAGACCACCTCCTGCCAGCCTCATAACGCTGTCCTCCCTCTACCACCTGCCAGCCTCATAACGCTCTCCCTCCCTCTAGACCACCTGCCAGCCTCATAACGCTCTCCCTCCTCTACACCACCTCCTGCCTCATAACGCTCTCCTCCTCTAAACCACCTCCTGCCAGCCTAATAACTCTCTCTTTCCTTCTAAACCGCCTCCCGTCAGCCTCATAATGCTCTCCCTCCTTCTAAACCACCTCCTGCCAGCCTCATAACGCTCTCTCTCCCTCAAAACCACCTCCTGTCAGCCTCATAACGCTATCCCTACTTCTAGACTACCTGCCAGCTTCATAACGCTCTCCTCCTGTAGACCACCTGCCAGCCTCATAAAGCTCTCCTCCTCTAAACCACCTCCCGCCAGCCTCATAACGCTCTCCCTTCTTCTAGACCACCTTCTACCAGCCTCATAACGCTCTCCCCCTCTAAACAACCTGCCAGCCTCATAAAGCTCTCCTTCCCTCTAAACCACCTCCTGCCAGCCTCATAACGCTCTCCTCCTCTAAACCACCTCCATCCAGCCTCATAACGCTCTCCTTCCCTCTACACCACCTCCTGCCAGCCTCATAACGCTATCCCTTCCTCTAGACTACCTGCCTGCCTCATAACGCTCTCCCTCCCTCTAAACCACCTCCTGCCAGCCTCATAACGCTATCCCTTCCTCTAGACCACCTGCCAGCCTCATAACGCTCTCCCTCCCTCTAAACCACCTCCTGCCAGCCTCATAACGTTGTTCCTCTCTCTACACAACCTGCCAGCCTCATAACGCTCTCCCTCCCTCTAAACCACCTCCTGCCAGCCTAATAACGCTCTCCCTCCCTCTAGACCAACTCCTGCCAGCCTCATAACGCTCTCCTCCTCTAAACCACCTCCTGCCAGCCTCATAACGCTCTCCTCCTCTAGACCACCTCCTGCCAGCCTCATAACGCTCTCCTCCTCTAGACCACCTCCTGCCAGCCTCATAACGCTCTCCTCCCTCTAAACCACCTGCCAGCCTCATAACGCTCTCCTCCTCTAGACCAACTCCTGCCAGCCTCATAACGCTGTCCCTCCCTCTACACCACCTGACAGCCTCATAACGCTCTCCTCCTCTAGACCACCTCCTGCCAGCCTCATAACGCTATCCCTCCTCTACACCACCTGCCTGCCTCATAACGCTCTCCCTCCTCTAGACCACCTCTGCCAGCCTCATAACGCTCCCTCCCTACACCACCTGACAGCCTCATAACGCTCTCCCTCCTCTAAACCACCTCCTGCCAGCCTCATAACGCTCTCCTCCCTCTACACCACCTCCTGCCAGCCTCATAACGCTCTCCTCCCTCTAAACCACCTCCTGCCAGCCTCATAACGCTCTCCTCCTCTAGACCACCTGCCAGCCTCATAACGCTCTCCCTCTCCTCTAGACCACCTGCCAGCCTCATAACGCTCTCCTCCTCTAGACCACCTCCTGCCAGCCTCATAACGCTCTCCCTCCTCTAGACCACCTCCTGCCAGCCTCATAACGCTCTCCCTCCTCTAGACCACCTCCTGCCAGCCTCATAACGCTCTCCTCTCCTCTAGACCACCTCCTGCCAGCCTCATAACGCTATCCCTCCTCTAGACCACCTGCCTGCCTCATAACGCTCTCTCTCCCTCTAAACCACCTCCCGCCAGCCTCATAATGCTCTCTCCCTCTAGACCACCTGCCAGCCTCATAACGCTCTCCCTCCCTCTAGACCACCTCCCGCCAGCCTCATAACTCTGTCCCTCCCTCTACACAACCTGACAGACTCATAACGCTCTCCCTCTCTCTAGACCCCATCCCGCCAGCCTCATAACGCTGTCCGTCCCTCTACACCACCTGACAGCCTCATAACGCTCTCCCTCCCTCTAAACCACCTCCTGCCAGCCTCATAACGCTCTCTCTCCCTCTAAACCAACTCCTGTCAGCCTCATAACGCTCTCCCTCCCTCTAGACCACCTCCCGCCAGCCTCATAACGCTGTCCATCCATCTACACCACCTGTCAGCCTCATAACGCTCTCTTACCCTCTAAACCACCTCCTGCCAGCCTCATAACCTCTTCTCCTCTAAACCAGCCTCATAACGCTCTTCCTCTCCCTCTAGACCACCTTCTGCCAGCTTCATAACGCTGTCCCTCACTCTACACCACTTGACAGCCTCATAACGCTCTCCCTCCTTCTAGACTACCTCCTGCCAGTCTTATAACGCTGTTCCTCCCTCTACACCACCTGACAGCCTCACAACGCTCTCCCTCCTCTAAACCACCTCCTGCAAGCTTAATAACTCTCTCCCTCCTTCTAAACCACCTCTTTCCAGCCTCATAACGCTCTCCCTCCCTCTAGACCACCTCCTGCCTGTCTCATAACGCTGTGTCTCTCTCTACACCACCTGACAGCCTCCTAACGCTCTCCCTCCTCTAAATCACCTCTTGCCAGCCTCATAACGCTGTCCCTCCTTCTACACCACCTCCTGTAAGCCTCATAACGCTCTCCTCCCTCTACACCACCTCCTGCCAGCCTCATAACGCTGTCCCTCCTCTAGACCACCTCCTGCCAGCCTCATAACGCTCTCCCTCCCTCTAGACCACCTCCAATAAGCCTCATAACGCTCTCCCTCCCTCTATATCATCTCCTTCCAGCCTTATAACGCTCTCCCTCCCTCTAAATCACCTCCTGCCAGCCTCATAACTCTGTCCCTCCCTCTAGACTCCCTCCTGCCAGTTTCATAACGCTCTTCCTCCCTCCAAACCTCCCTCTTTCTAAACCACCTCCCGCCAGCCTCAAAACGCTGTCCCTCTCTCTAGACCACCTCCTGCCAGCCTCATAACGTTCTCCTATCCTCTAAACCACGTCCAACCAACTACTACTACTACTACTACTACTAATGATAATAATAATAATGCTAATACTAATACCTTTTCCACTACTACTACTACTACTACTACTACTACTACTACTACTACTACTACTACTACTACTACTACTACTACTACTACTACTACTACTACTATTACTAGTGCCATCATACAGCCATATTTGGAGTGAGACGAACGAAATGACAAAGGAGTAAGGAGATGAATAGAGGGAATGGCCTGTGGAGGAAAGATATTGAGCAGTGTTTTGAAGGAATTAGATGCTACAGGTAAAGAAGAAGATAGAGGAATAGTAGTGGATGTTTTTGTATTATTTGAAAGATTTGGTTGGCAAAATAACAAGAAACAAGAGATACGCAAAATAGTAAGTAAGTAAGCGCGTATGGCAGAGAGATACATAGAGGGTAGTATTTGCCAGATTGCTACCAGGAAAGAGGTAAGAAACAAGGCACAGTAATGTCACAAAAACATAAAGTACAATATTTACTGAATTAAATAAGAAGACAAGTTTTAGAAATGCAAGTTTAAGCATTACAAGTATGGCAAAATAGTAATATCATAGTTAAGATATACTTAAGATAATTATTAGGCACAACAATTAAAAAATAACTGAAAAAAAGTATGGAAGAGTATTCTAAATGAAATGAACTCATATAACAAAAAAAAAAGATAAATAACTGGAGTGAACTAAAGAATGTGAAGGTGAAGGAGTGTTTTTTTTTTTTACGTAAGGAAGAGGGCCAGCCAAGGGCAAAAAAAAAAAGTAAAAAAAAAGGTCCACTTGAGCGCTGGCTCTCCAAAGAGTGCAAAAAGTGCCAAAACCGTCAGCCAGAATTAGGGGAGCAAATGCCTCGATACCTTCCTCTTAAAAGAATACAAGTTGTAGGAATTCGGAAATACAGATGCAGGAAGGGAGTTCCAGAGTTTACCAGTGAAAGGGATGAATGATTGAGAGTACTGGTGAACTCTTGCATTAGAGAGTTGGACAGAATTGGGATGAGAGGAAGAAGAAGGCCTTGTGCAGCGTGGCCGCAGGAGGAGGGGAGGCATGCAGTTAGCAAGATCAGTAGAACAGTTACCATGAAAATAGCGATAAAAGACAGAAATGGATGCAACATTTCGGCGGTGAGAAAGAGACTGAAGACGGTTAGTGAGAGGAGGGGAGTTGATGAGACGAAGAGCTTTCGATTCCACCCTATCAAGCAAAGCTGTGTGACTGGAACCCCACCAAACATGCGAAGAGTACTCCATACAGGGACGGATAAGGCCCTTATACAGAGTAAGCAGTTGGAGAGGCGAGAAAAACTGTCGGAGACGCCTCAGAATACCTAATTTCATAGAAGCTGTTTTAGCAAGAGATGAGATGTGAAGTTTCCAGTTAAGATTATGAGCAAGTGACAGACCGAGGATATTCATTTAGGAAGAGGAAGACAGTTGAGTGTCATTGAAGAAGAGGGGTAGTTGTCTGGAAGGTTGTGTCGAGTTGATAGATGGAGGAATTGAGTTTTTGAGGCATTGAAAACTACTAGATTTTTTCTGCCCCAATCGGAAATCTTAGAGAGATCGGAAGTCAGGCGTTCCGTGGCGTCCCCGCATTATCTATTGACTTCCTGAAGGGTTGGACGTCTCTGAAAGAACGTAGACAGATGTAGGGTGGTATCATCAGCGTAGGAGTGGATAGGGCAAGAAGTTTGGTTAAGAAGGTCATTAATGAAAGAGAGTTGGTGACAGGACAGAACCCTGAGGAACACCACTATTAATAGGTTTGGAGAAGAACAGTAGCCGTCTACCACAGCAGCAATAGAGCGGTCGGAAAGGAAACTTGTGATAAAGCTGCAGAGAGTAGAATAGAAGCCGTAGGAGGGCAGTGTTGAAATCGAAGCTTTATGCCAGACTCTATCAAAAGCTTTTATATGTCTAACGCTACAGCAAAAGTTTCACCAAAATCTCTAAAAGAGGATGACCAAGACTCAGTAAGGAAAGCCAGAAGATCACCAGTAGAGCGACCTTGACGGAAGCCATACTGGCGATCAGACAGAAGATTGTGAAGTGACAGATGTTTGAGAATTTTCCTATTCAGGATAGATTAAAAAACTTTAGACAAGCAAGATATTAAAGCCATAGGACGGTAGTTTAAGGGGTTAGAACGGTCACCCTTTTTAGGAACAGGCTGAATATAGGCGAACTTCCAGCAGGAAGGAAAGGTAGAAGTCGATAGACAAAGTTGGCCAGGCAAGGTGCAAGCACAGAAGCACAGTTTTTGAGAACAATAGGAGGGACCCAATCAGGTCCATAAGCCTTCCGAGAGTTTAGGCCAGTAAGAACATGGAAAACATCATTACGAAGAATTTTGATTGTAGACAAGAAATAATCAGAGGGAGGAGGAGAAGGAGGGACAAGTGTAAGACCAAATCGATGCTTCGGGGTGGTGATGGTCGTGGTGGGGGACTGAGGCCGGCACGTGCTCATCCACAAGCTAAAAAGAAACCTGCCCTCACCCGCTTATTTTCTTTGTGAGTTACCAGAAACGGATCATTCGTGGCTGCTGTTTTTCTCTCACGCGAACTACACATCCGTGCGTGAGGTTAGACGAGATCAGTTACCTTTGACTCCAGCAGCAGGTGTGGTCTTCTTACCTGCCTTTCCCTCTTTTGTACAGTCCTTGTGCTAACTCTTCCCTCCTTCCACACATTCACTCCCCTTATGCAAAAGAATATTTGTATTATTATCATTAGCGTTATTCACTTTCTTAGTATTTTAAACTTTTTTTCCTTATTATACTCTTCCTCCACCTCCTCTTCGCCCTCCATCACAACAAAAAATTACTATAAACACTCTCTCTCTCTCTCTCTCTCTCTCTCTCTCTCTCTCTCTCTCTCTCTCTCTCTCTCTCATGGAGGTGGTAGGTATATTGGTGGGTCAGGATACTGGTGGTGTTTGGAGCTGCCAGGCTGGGTCAGGGTGGTGGTCTTTGGAGCTGCTAAGTTAGGTCCGAGCCAGACTGGGACTAGGGAGGGCTGCCCACTCAGCCAGTTCAAAGGGTCAGTTTCCAGAGTGTGTAGTCCTTTATACCCGCCAGAGACGAAGTTTTCTTTCTGATTGCGTTATACTCTTCCTATTCTCTCTCTCTCTCTCTCTCTCTCTCTCTCTCTCTCTCTCTCTCTCTCTCTCTCTCTCTCTCTCTCTCTCTCTCTCTCTCTCTCTCTCTCTCTACTTAGATTGTCTCACACCTTTAGTAAACAGTGTCCCTCATTTAGACTATCTCCCAAATGGAATAACATCAAAAGAGAAGTGATAGGACAGCCCAGTATAAACCACCAAAGAAATAACAAAGCACACCCCTTTGCTAACAATGCTAATCCTTTTTTGAAAACCTTTCACACACGTAGTCATGCTATGCTTCATCCCACAATCGCACAGTAACAGAGATAGGGAGCCACACATTAATACACGAGCATCTAATGGTAGAGGCGCGAGGGTGAGGAAAGGCTGCTACAACTGCGGCGAGTTAACCATCGCCAGACACAGTGCCGTTTTGACTACAAACTGAGATGTCAATCTTGCAGACAGCTAGGACATAAGAGTCGCCTGTGTGATCTGTATAACACGTACTAGGTAATTGGCAACGAAGATGATGCCGATACTTTTGACCTTGCAAAATTAAAGGATTTTATTACCATAGAGCATGTCAATGCACAAAGCATACTAGGAAACAAGGTAGAATTGGAATTGTTAATGAAAGAGAGAGATCCTGACGTCCTTTGTGTTAGTGAGACTTGGCTTCTCCCAGAAACTCCTGATAAGTTTGTTAACTTTGATAATTATAGTATCTTTAGATGTGACAAAGGACGTGGTGGCGGAGTATGCATATTTGTAAGGAAAACTTTTAATGTAACTCCTTTACATATACACTTAGACAGACCCACAGGTGTGGAAGATGTGTGGGTAACATTACAATGCAGGAAATTGCCATCTATTATAGTAGGATGTTTGTATCGTCACCCGAAGGCACCTACTGAAACTTTTAATTACGTAGGAGAAATTTTGAAGCAGTTGTTGCTGAACAAGAAGAACTTTTATGTATTAGGTGATTTTAACGATGACTTTTTATCCTCTAATTGTAATCTTAAGAAAATTTTAACAAATACTAGACTGTGTCAAGTTATTGACAAACCCACTAGAACGACGAGTCACTGTGCCACTCTTCTCGATGTTATTATTACTAACAAACGAGAAACAATAATTTCTTCTGATGTTGAACCTTGTCCAATAGCCGATCACGACTTAATAACTGTTGCTGTAAACTTACGTCAACCCAAACGTGCCACCGCCGCCACGAAAACTGCTCGCTGTCTGGCTGACTACTCTCGCGATGTCTTTTGTGATATGTTAAGTCAAGAAAGTACTGCATTAAGGAAAGTATTTAACACTGACGCTGTAAACAAACAAGTGAACATTTTTACAGACATCTTTCATTGTTGTTTAAACACATGTGCTCCATTTAAGACTAAAAAAGTCAAAAGACCATATGCACCCTGGATGACTGATGACATCAGATCAGCGATTACAGAAAGAAATAACGCACAAGCAATTTTAAAACAAGATCATAACAACCTCACCCTACAAACTCAATATAAAGATCTCAAAACAAAGGTCAAAAAGATGATACATGCAGCAAGGATTGCATTCCATAACAATGAATTTATTGAGAACAATGGAGATGTAGCATCCGTGCAGTAAACAAACTTGGTTTTGCCAAGTCCAAGGACAGTATGTGTTTATCTATGGCCAACAAAGTGGATGAACTGAATGAATATTTTGTAGATGTAGGCAGGAGGGCCTTTGAAAAGTCACAACAAGGTGCCAGCGGAGACGCAAGTAATGAATACCTAACATCTTCACATAACGCTGAGCTTTCAGGCCTCAGCCCGTAGATGCCGCCACAGTAATCCTCACAATGAAAAAACTTAAGAACACCAATTCATGTGGATCAGACGAGATTCCATATTCATTGTTAAGAGATGCCTTACCTGTCATTGCACCGTACCTAACCTGCATTATAAACACTTGTATCGTCACCGGAGTCTTTACCACTGCTTGGAAGCATTCTCTTGTCACTCCTATTCATAAAAATGGAGCATCTGATGATCTGGGCAACTACCGACCTATTTCATTATTATCTGTTCTATCTAAAATACTTGAAAAGGTGATAGCCACTCAATTGGTAAACTTTTTAGAGTCTAATAAATTGCTAAACGCCACACAACATGGATTCAGACCTAATTTATCAACCATCACGGCGGGTATAACTAAAATTACAAATAAAATCTATGAAAACATGGACAATAAGAAAATAACCTTACTGACCTTGTGTGCCTTGTCTAAGACGTTCGACAGTGTCAGCCATGATATTTTGTTAAAAAAGATGCACAATATGGGAATTGACTCATTCTTTTTTAGACAATATTTGAACCACAGAACGCAAGCTGTTCGCATTGGAGACAGCTTATCATCAACGTTAAATGTAAATTTGGGTGTTCCCCAGGGATCTATCCTAGGCCCAATACTGTTCACAATATATGTAAATGATCTTGGAATAGAAGTAAAGGACTGCTTACTGGTGCAATATGCAGACGACACCCAATTCATACTATCAGACTCAATTGAAAACTTGCCTAAATTGATAAGAAAAACAAGAGAGACATTAGATAAAGTTAAAAGGTATTTCAATAAAAATGGTTTACTACTAAACATGAATGAAACTCAGTGTATGTTCATTGGCAGCAGAACTTTACTTTCTAGAATGCCTAGTGACACTATAATACACGCTGGTGACACAACCATAAAACCATCTGACTCCTTAAAGAACTTGGGTGTCTTCTTTGATAAACACATGCTGTTCGACACACACATAACAGAAATGACTAAGAAAGCCTTTGGCGTTTTGATGTTCATCAATAGAATAAAAGAGTTTTTTTTCAGTAGTAAGGCCAGAAAGATTGTTATTCAAACACTTGTTCTCAGTCTTTTGAATTGATATGGGGTACTACAAATAAGTCACAGTTAAAAAGAGTCCAGAAATTGTAAACCTTCTCTGCTAAAGTGGATGTGGGAGGAAGGTTACGATGCGATCATGCTTCCCCTATCCTAGAGGAACTAAAATAGCTAAACATAACCAAAACAATTCAATATGAACATTGTATATTCATGCACAACATAGTATCACATAAATATCCTAACTGGTTATTCAACATCCCTACGGTGAACCAAATTAATCAGAGAAACACGAGCCAACAAAATAATTTCTACACACCAAGAGCTAACACTGACTACGGCCAGAAATCAATTTTTATTAAAGGGCCACGAATATAGAACGCCTTGCCTCAAGAAGTTAAAGATATAACAAATGTCCACACATTTAGAAGAAGCCTCAGGGATCACATGCTGCACCATCATCTTCCTCTTGCATTCTAATATCTGTTTATCTTCTTGCTTATACCATAGAGTTTTACTTATTAGTTTTTATGTCCTTCCCGTAAATTTATTGCTTTAGAATTTTAATTTACTGTTTTTAATCTCTTTCTTTGAGTTTTTACTACTTCAAGTTTTAATCTTGTATTTGTTTCACTTCTTATGTGTAAACTTTACCACTCATGTGAACTTGACTCATTATTCTTTTGTAGCCCTATCGCTGAATTTATTATATACATGTGAGAAAAACCATTGTAATAATGGAATATGGCAATAAATTCTAAAATTCTCTCTCTCTCTCTCTCTCTCTCTCTCTCTCTCTCTCTCTCTCTCTCTCTCTCTGTAGCTGCTAAGTTAGGTCCTAGCCTGACTTTGACTGTCGGGGGCTGCCCAGTCAGCCAGTCAGGTGGATGGCCCTTAACAGTTGCCATTGTCGCCGCTCTCTCTCTCTCTCTCTCTCTCTCTCTCTCTCTCTCTCTCTCTCTCTCTCTCTCTCTCTCTCTCTGCAGCTGCTAAGTTAGTATCTAGCCTGACTTTGACTGGGAGGGGGGCTGCCCAGTCAGCCAGTCAGGTGGATGGCCCTCAACAAATGCCAGTGTCAGTCAGGTGGGTGGTCCATTGCTCTCTCTTTCTCTCACTTTCAGGGAGGGTAGGGATGTGCAGCACACACACATCCCATTCTCTCTCTTTCTCTCTCTCTTTCTCTCACAGTCAGAGGGTGTAAAGATGTGCTGCACACACATCCCATGTCTCTCTCTCTAGGGATGTGCTGTACACACATCATCCTCTGCTCTCTCTCTCTCTCTCTCTCTCACAGTCAGAGAGAGTAGGGATGTGCTGCACACACACTTCCCATGCTCTCTCTCTCTCTCTCTCTCTCTCTCTCTCTCTCTCTCTCTCTCTCTCTCTCTCTCTCTCTCTCTCTCTCTCTCTCTCTCTCACACACACACACACACACACACACACACACACACACACACACACACACACACACACACACACACAGTCAGTGAGAAGGGTGGTCCTTCAGAGGTGCCAGGGTCGGTTGCCAGGGTCAGTGAGAAGGGTGGTCCTTAAGAGGTGCCAGGGTCGGTTGCCAAGGTCAGTGAGAAGGGTGGTCCTTAAGAGGTGCCAGGGTCGGTTGCCAGGGTCAGTCAGAAGGGTGGTCCTTCAGAGGTGCCAGGGTCGGTTGCCAGGGTCAGACAGAAGGGTGGGGAGAAAAGGGAAGCGCTGTGCACTCACCTCCCCATCTCTCCCGGGGGAGTAAGGAGGCGCATACACGCCTGCCTTGCTCCCTTGGGGAAGAAGGAAGGCGCTGGGCACTCACCTCCCCTCCTCCCCGTGGGCAGCTCCATCACGTGCCTGTGTTTGTCAGGCACACTTAGTGATGGAGTGGATGCTCCTTGAATTTTTGTGAGTTCCGAGAGGGTGTTCGAACCTATGCGCCCCTCAAATCCATCACTCTACCCACTGAGCCACGAGGGCCCTTTTTTTTTTTTTTTTTTTTTTTTTTATTTGGTCTATTTCCCCATCTAATGTTTACGCCAGAATATATTAAATGATTAGATTCCAATAATTATTATTTCTTACCACATCAATATTCTCATATGTGTGTGTGATTTGAACGCTGGTGTCGCACACCCCGGGTCCCTAAGACCGTCACCCTATCCACTAGACCACGGGAACTCGAACTCCGACTAAGGTAAAGAAGACAATATATATTTGAATACATCACATCACAAGTTCAATAAGAAGTATTGTTGCTGATTCCAATGAGAATGTTTATTCGCACAGCGGTAATTACATCAAACTGTGGACTGTTAAGTGAGTCTCAGTCATGGAGTGCAAATAGTAATATTAGTAGTACTAGTAATAGTAGCAGTAGTAGTAGGTGAGATTAGAGAACTCGACAAAGGCGGGCATTCCTTGGGTGTGAGGCCGCCCCCGGGAACCCTCTCTTCTTCTTGGTAACGTAACTATATCTATCTCTCTCTCTCTCTATCTCTATATTTCTATTTACATATTACTCTTGTAATCTCTCCATATAATTCAGTAATAATGCGGTCGTTAGCCAACCACACTACAACAGCTATGCGATTCATCTTATGTACCTAAATAAATATATTATTTAAGAGGGTTGCTACTACTACTACTACTACTACTACTACTACTACTACTACTACTACTACTACTACTACTACTACTACTACTACTACTACTACTAATGCTGTATTTTCTATTGCTCTTCCTGCTACTACTACTACTAACACTAATACTGATACTAATAGTAATACTAATACGAAAACAATAACAACAACAACAACTACTACTACTACTACTACTACTACTACTACTACACAACAACAACAACAACAACAACAACAACAACAGCTACTACTACTGCTACTACTGCTGCTGCTGCTACTACTGCTGCTACTACTGCTACTACTGCTGCTGCTGCTGCTGCTGCTGCTGCTGCTGCTGCTGCACAGCTGCTGTCACTGCTGCTGCTGCTGCTGCTGCTGCTGCTGCTGCTGCTGCAGCTGCTGCTGCTGCTGCTGCTGCTGCACCACTCACTGCTACTGCTGCTGCTGCTGCTGCTGCTGCTAACAGCAACACTCGACTACTACTACTGCTACTGCTACTACTACTACTACTACTACTACTACTACTACTACTACTACTACTACTACTACTACTACTACTGCTACAGCACTACTACTACTACTACTACTACTACTACTACTACTACTACTACTACTACTACTACTACTACTACTACTACTACTACTACTACTACTACTACTACTACTACTAATAATAATAATAATAATAATAATAATAATAATAATAATAATAATATTACTACTACTACTACTACTACTACTACTGCTGCTACTACTACTACTACTACTACTACTACTACTACTACTACTACTACTAGTGCCATCATGTTCACCACCATTCCTGTTGTATCGCTGTGATGTGGATATCTGACGGAGAGAACAGAGAATACTGTCGTCGTATAGGATGTAGTTTTTTTTTAGTTATTGTAATACTGTTTTCAATGTTTAAAGAATATTCACATATTTTGTTGTTCATAATAAATGTATTATTATATTACTTTCTTTTTGCAAATTTAATGTTTGTTTAGATTTAGTTATCTGTAATGTTTAGGGTAATTTGCTCCGTGAATCATGGTAATGTTTTATTTTCAAAGGTGCGGCCAAGTCACGTTCTCCTTTGTGTACAGTTTTGTGGGTTTGAGGTCCTGGACAGTCCTGGGAATAGCGCCATTTCAAATATTCATTTTATATATAATGTGTATTGTCAATGAAATATACAAGTGTTAGCGAAAGCAGAATATTCCAAGAGTACTAGTAGTGTAGTAGCGGGAGGCGGCCAGCAGGGGTGCGGGTCTTGCCAGTGGAATCTTCTCTACTAAGCCACCGCCACTACCTTAGTAGAGATATTTTTTTTATACAATATGAGCTTTTTATGGGGTTCTTCTGGCC